>NW_026068030.1:923615-949042 GCF_014885135.2 Alexandromys fortis | reverse complement strand
ACTGCTTGACCCATTTCTATCTAGCCTCTTCTAGGCTAATTCTCACATATTAATTTAGCCCATTTCTAATCATCTGTGTAAGCACCCCAAGGTGCGCTTACCGGGAAGATTCTAGCCTACGTCCATCCTGGATCGGAGGAGCTTCATTGCATGTATCTGCCTGGGAGAGTGGAGCATGCCTCTCTGTCTGAGGGGTCTGGCTCTGAGAGGAGCTGCATTACTTCTGACCTCATTTCCTCTTCCTCCCAGCATTCTCTTCTGTTTACTCCACCCACCTATGTTCTAACCAATAAAATGGGCCAAGCCAGTTTCTTTATTAGCCAATGACCTTCCTCCATCATAGAGTAACTATGTAGATTACAATTCTTCTTTTATCTAATTCAGTTGTCCTAATGTGTGAGAGATGACAATTATGTACTGCTGTCCTGAATGTCAGACTATGACAGACAAATAAAATACCATTTTTCTAGTCAGGATGTCGAGAACTATCTAATTGGACAGAAAGGGCATATATTTAAAATGATATAACAAAATAATTATTCAGAATAGCATATTTAAAATATACTTATCAAATGGATGTATATTCTGTATCTTCCAAACTGTCTTGGGGTAGAAAGGGAACAGCACAGGATTTTTTTTCTTCATTTTATAATCATGAAGGACAAAAATATTAAGTCGAAAATGAATAAGGTAAAAAACAATCACATTTCCCACATAATTCGCTAACTCGAAGACAGTTGCTAGCTGTTAGTGTTGTTTATTTTGGCCTGTAGATTGAGTGGTTGGTTGGTTGGTTGGTTGGTTGGTTGGTTGGTTGGTTGGCTGCTTTCTTACTTGCTTGCTTGGTTAGATGGTTGGTTGGTTGGTTGGTTGGTTGGTTGGTTGGTTGGTTGGTTGGTTGGTTGGCTGCTTTCTTACTTGCTTGCTTGGTTAGATGGTTGGTTGGTTGGTTGGTTGGTTGGTTGGTTGGTTGGTTGGTTTATTGATTGCTAGATAGACTTGGTTCCTTAATCGAAAAAGAAGCTCCCATATTTAACACTGCCTACTTTAGAATATGTGAGTTTTGGAGCATTTCTGTCCTGTTACTTTGTGTAGTGTCCTTATTTAAGTGTGACTTTTATATGCCTGCTCTGTAGTAGTTGTTACAGTAGATGCTGAGGGTCTAGGACTTAGGAGACTGCAGCCCCGCAGACTGTGCTCTTGGCATACATTGAACTCACCTGCTCTTCTGCTATTGCTGTCACCAATTAATTTGTCCTTTGTGAGGTGTGAGCTTTTCACTCACACATGTGGCTTTATTTACAATTTGAGTTAAACATCCTCTTATTGTTTTATCTTACATAATTGTATTTATATTAATGTATGCGTGTATGTATGCAAGCAGCTTTATTAACGTATAATTCATATACCATAAAACTCACCCTATACAGTGCTGTGGCTCACTCCTGGAGCTCTTTAAAATCATTCTGAGTCTTGCTTCTGCTTCTTTCATTTTGCTTTCCTAGTACTTTGTTGTGCGCACATAAGATGAACAAAGTTGAATGAGATTGCCCAAGGACAAAATCTCATATCACTCAAGGCTGTCTCAAAGATCTGCTGGTAGATACCCATTGGGAAAATACTCAGCATCTCCTGGTTCATCTGCTGTGTGATATACATGTCACCAAGTTAACACAAAAGTAAGGCTCTCTTCTTTGAAAAGAAAAACTTTGCTCTTGAGCATGATTAGTTGGACATTCGTTCAATAATCTAGTCCAGCAAAGGGCTGCAGTATTATCTGTGCCTGGAGCCGTTTCCTTGTTTTGTAACATGCAATACCACTTTCCCCTTTGGAGACTGTGGAAGCCAAGCAGGTCTCAGGTCACAGGTATCAAAGATATTCTCCAGGCCGAAATAAGCCTGCCTTCTTTGCTTTGCACAGAGCTGGGAAGTCCTTGTGATTATTGAATTCAGCACTTTCTGTTGATGTGAACTTCCCAAACTTCAGCCTTTCCATTTTCCTGTCCTTTAAGGCACCCACACTTCCACTTCTATTTTCTGGTATCTTCCTCAGCTCTGTAGGGTTGTGACGTGTCCCCTGTCTAATGTAGGACCTCATTTGTAAGGAGTGTCTCATTTAGCTTTCATGGGAACTTCAGCACACCCTCCTGACCCCTCTCATGGCATTTATACACATAAATAATGGGAAACAGAAGATTCAACTGCTCAACTCATACCACAAACTAATATCATCAGCTGTGATAAAGGCAAATGCTAGATACACCAAGTAACACTGTATGTCTTCCTGTTTAAAGATATTTAAGTGGGTGTGGTAGAAACGAGATGGGCTTTTTTTATTCCTCACTGAATTCAATGTAATCAGGTAAAATCCTCTGGAGGACTCCAAGGTTGAAGTGATTTTAAAGGCCCTACTTGCTTTTAAAGCTGACCGTGACTTCCAACCGAATAATTATCTGAATATATATATGACCTTATTCATTAGGTTTATTCTATGTGTCCAGGCACTTCTTTAGGGGGCAGAAATAGTGATACCCAGAATACAGCAGACAGTAGCTTATGTTTCTGGGTTCATGTTAATGACAGGATATTTTTGTTATAGGATGCTGATGCTATCTCAGAGAAGGAAGAACATTGTGTGATCTCAGGACATAAGTTACCCCTCTGGGTTTCCAAAACAGAAGTGATATTGCATCATGTGTCCCTCAGATTGCAGTGAAGGTAATCCTAGTAAAGCTACAAGCTTAGCTTGGTCGTTTCTGAAGCTAAGAAGCCCAAAAGTATCAGATTCTTCCTCATGGTCAATCACATCGGACACTTAGGATACACATTATATTTGGTGAAAACAAAGCCCTTGGTGATCTTAGTACAGTATAGTTGAGTAATCAATGTGGAACTTGCATTGCAGCAGACTGGGAATGGTTATAGGGAGTGAAGAGTTGAGAAGTAATTACAATAGTTAGGCTCTGAAATGAGGAAGAGACAGATAGATAGCAGAGGCTTTGGTGTAGGCCCTGAGTGAAAGAGGCTAGTGTGTGACAGTTCTGAATGCATCTAACTGCAGTGAGAGGTGAGTACACCTGAAGATACAGCACAGAGAAAGCAGCAATCAAAGTCACAAGAAGCCTGGAACAACAGGCATCCATGGCACTAGAGAGAAGAGTCTCCTTTGCTCTTGTAGCAGGAGAGGTAGCGGGAGGGAACAGAGAAATGCTAATGTGTGTGCCGCAAACACAAGCTGGCTAGTTCAGTGGTAGTATGTGTTTGGATGTACGACGTCATGGATTTCCACCAGAGCACTGAAGAAGACAGTGTCTACATTATTATTCTGACCCTTAGAAGAGACAAACTCTGACTGTGAAAATGATGCTTCAAGCCAGTCTCTCTTTCAGAACAGTGACCAAAGGAGAGAAACTAAAACCCGCCTTTCATTGTCTTCGTATCTGTATGGTATTAGCTCTGGCCAGACATACTAGGAAGCTAATGGTCTGCCAAGTCAGTAGGTTCTGAAGGTTTTATCTAAACCTTCACAGCTACTTGGGACTAGACTTTTTTAATTTATATCTTTTTTTTAATTATCACGGATTTACTTCATTTAACAACTCCACGCATGTATGTAATGGATCCAGTGTTCTTTCCTTTTCGTTGATCTTGTAATCACTATGTCAGTCACGCTGCAGTTTTTTTTTTCAAATATGGAATTGCAGAGTTCAAATAATGACATATTAAAGTGAATTATACTACAGAACTGCCCAGAACCTGCCTTTTTACCTGTACTAGTTATTTAGGCTTCATAGAGTTTAAGAATTTCACCCTATAAATGTGTACTCTAAGACATGATAAATGTTGGCAGAAAGTGAATATTTGGAGATTGTTACTATTTCAAAAATTCCCTTGCTCCTAGCAGATAAGAGAAACAAGGGTGCATTGCCATTGATTGATCATATGGTAAACCTTCACTCTGCCTCTCTTCACATAACACAGTTCTCTTTTCATCACAGCCTGATGAGAAATTTTAATGGGGTGTTTCCACCAGCAGTAAATCCACTGAAGCATGTAGAAAATGCTTTTTACATCGAAGAAGAGAAGGCACCTTTCGTCAACTGGGAGTTGTTACTTCCCCATTAATGTTATGCCAAAATGAGAGCCTGCCATCGTAGGAGAGTAAAGATTAAGAGAAAACCACCATCAAAATTCACATAGCAAAGAGACCAATTTGTGGGGAAAATACCTGAAGCTCTTTACCACCCTGGCTCACACAACAAATGTAGCTTGCACAAGCCAGGACGCAGAGAGAGCCTGGATTCCCTCCTGGGACCTGAGCTTCAGGAAACAAATAGGACTGGGTGTATCCCGTGTTCCTTGTGCTCTGGACATGTCTGTGTAAGATATCTTGGATGCAACATTAAGTAAACTCTGGAAAACCCAAGACTTTTATGTTTCCATCAGAAGCAAACTGCTTAAGGAAATGCCAAGCTCTGAGAGAGGGATCTGTGATATCAGCTAAAACTTTTTACCTGAACTTGGGGCAAATGAATACAAAAGGACTGTGGTTCTCTTGGTGAATCTTCCAGATGCTCACAGAACAAAATTGAAAGGCCAAGTCCAACTTAATATTATAGGCTCCAGTCAGTCATACTCAAGGTTTCAGTTATTTGTTCAATAAATATGGCAAGTGAAGTTGGTCCCAAACCCAATGTTAATTACACAGGTGGACCAGGGATGCCAGCTCATTGGCCTGCGATCATGTGTCTTCGGAGAGAGAGTAGAGTAGGGAAGAATTATGTTCAGTGTTGATACTTTGTGCTAGTGTGAACCCTGAGGGAGAATTCTCGGAATTCCCTGGATAAGTGGGATTTCTAAAACTGTCACAGTATGCTGATCAAGAATAGCTCCAGTGTGAATGGAAAACAGCTGTTGATGCAAAAACCACAGCTCTCACCTTACAAGGAGTAAGAGTTTATTGGTGAGCCATTCTGAATGGCTGTGACCTGGGAACACAGATTTAGGGCACCTTAGATTACATGGGGCCACGTGGAAGCAGTGTCATGAAGTTTTATGCTTTTACAGAACAAACAAAGTCATAGATCAAGGGAAGTTTAAAATACATTTATGGGTGCATCAGATAGGCAGTAACAGCAAGATAGAGGAGGCTGTTCTACAGGCCTGAGATGCTCTCTGCTGACAATCTTAGCTTAGGGGTTGGTGGAAGCTAGTGATCTAATAGGCCAATAGATTCCAAAAGGTTTTTATCCTAGCCACAGGATATTCAGACACAGATGTGGGCAGGAAATAACGATTTAGGGTAAAACTAACCTGCGAATAGATAATTGGCCTCTAGACCTGTAATACTCCAGCCTTCCCACATCACTGCAGTGTTAAGAGTCAGTCTGCTCCTTTATTTATAAACATAACAAAATCCAGCACAGTATGGGAAAATTTTCACAATAGACTTAAAGAAAATGACCACAAATGTAATTTAAAGTCCTTTGCCACCTTACATACAAGTCTCCACTCCACCCTTAACAGGTTGCTCCCCTACGTAATAAACCATATGAATACTGAGTGGACAATGGTAATATTTTCACAAAATGTTAAAATATTCCCAGGACATGGAAGGAATAGAAATGTCATCCTAAGTGGCAATTGAAAGCACCCGACTAGAATGTTCTGTACTCTTTTTAAGGAAAGGCAGCATGGCAAGATATGGCATTTCTGTTCTCATTTCAGTTGCTATCCCTTAGCCCTGAAGTACCGTAAAATCACCATGCTGAAGGAAACCAGACGGAAGTTAATCAGTTACTTTAATATTTTCATGTAGTCACAGTGGCCTCTTAACGGGGAATTGCGTACATTCCTCTATTCACTGGATCTGTGGCAAAACCAAAACAGAACCTAGATCCTTCTCTTCCTCAGCTTAGAAGCCAGCAGCGTGCGTCTATCACGCACCACAGCAAGCATGCAGTTTTCACAGGCTCCGTGTCTAGTGGTTGTACTAGCTGCAGCCCACCACACTGTTAAGGAGTGAGCCCGTTACCTGTGAAGCATACCGTACCATGTGATCTAGTGCACTAAAGCTCCACACGTGAGCATCTGGAGGCTGCAGCATTAAGCCTGATGCATATCATAAGGTCCAACGTATTTAATACCTAACACTTAGAAGATTGTTTCTCACCTTGACAGTACAGTTTTTGTCACATGTGAAATCATTTATGTAAGCTACCATGATTGCTCCTAACACCTACCACCTCCACTACATGCTGCAAAAGCCATGCAAGGCTAAATATTACTCCAAAGAGAAGCCGGAGTTTCTGGAAGAATTTTTAAAGCAGCTATTTCTCTTTGATTCAGAAATTTAAAATAGAAGATAATGGTTCACTGAAATGACAAAAGTAGTAAAGAAGCTTTATTGACTGCTGATGAGTATTTCAGTACTGAACAAAATAAATCAGGAATAATGAAAACCCTGAAGCAAGATGAGCTCCACCACTCTCTGGCCACAGGCCTGAATGAGAAGGGGCTGCAGGAAGGAGGGGCAGCAAGGCACACCTGAAGCACTCTGTCAGACACCTGAACTCAGGAGCAGCATCTGTAGGATCCTCGTCTGTAGGATCCAACTGTATTATACAGCCTCGCCAATGAAAAGGAATACTTTAATCTTAGAGATAATTTTCACCTTGACAGAAACACGAGCCATAGGATGTCAAATGCAATAGCTAGGATTTCTGAGCCTCGGACGTGACGGCTTATCATCATTCCAGTTTGTACAAAAAGACAGTATAGCTCAGCTTTGATGAAATATTTTCAATATTAAAATTTCCTTTCTCCAAATTCCAATTTATTTCATTGACATTAATGAGAAATTTTTTGAAAACCTTCATTTTTATTCTTTTAGTTGCAATGAATTTTTTTACCTCTTTTCTAATAACAGCATTTATATCCCTAGAATTACAAGTAAAGACTTGCAATAATTCCTTCTTGTATCATGAAATGCTTTTCCAACGTTGAAAAGTGAAGATAGACTACTGAATTTCATCTTTAATTTTTTAATAGCTGGTTTATTTTTATTTTATATACATTGGTGTTTTTCCTGTGAGGGTGTTTGATCCCCTGGAACTTGAGTTATAGACACTTGTGAGCTGCCATGTTGGTTCCTAAATTAAACCTGGGTGCTCTGGAATAGCCCTTAACCACTGAACCATCTCCCACCCCTTTAATTTTTATGGAATGTTTATATTATAGATGTAGCAAAGTATTTTTACTGAAATCTGAATATTGAGCCTGAACTTAGCAACTATGACTTCTTTCTTCCTTATAAAGATGATTAAGACTACTTTAGCCAATATTTTCTAGAACTGAGAATAATACATCCTTCAGTATTTTACAATGAAACTGGTATTGAAAAAAATAATAAAAATATTCAGTATAAAGTTCCTCAGTTAAAGACTTTGTGTCTGAATCCCATGGTCTCGGGACACTAATGAGTCATTTGTGCTCCAGGCCGCAAACCTAAAATGTTAAGTCAGTCTACAGGCACTGAAAAAAAACTTTAAAAACACAGTTATATTTTTCAACTAATTTAAGTAATAAGTAATACAGGCCATTTAATTTTGATCAACTAATCCAAATCAGCTCCCCGGTTTCTCTGGTGAAGACACAGACTGTGCTGTGGTAAAGAGGACAGAACACCAGAGTCTGGAGACTTAGTTGCACTGCTGTGTCCAAGATTAGTAAGGTATCTGGACTTATTCCCCCACCTTGAAATAAAGTGTGTGGATTAGACGGCTGACTCTAGACATTGCCCAAGCCATATGGTGCAGGAGGAAAGTAGAACCTTAAGTCCAGCTACTGAAGTGAGCAGAGGTAGGAACAGCTTTGTCTTTGCATGTGGTAAGCCTTGAAGCTAGTAGGTAAGGTTGTTCCAGATCACACATCCTATGTTAAGGTAGAACACGAGGACAAGTGAACAGTTAATGTAAGTGAGTACAACTGCCACCGTTATATCGTAAGTGCCACAGGGAAAGTTATAGGCTCTGAGAAATCAGTTTCGAGGTGTGTGAGAGCGCATTTTCTTATGTTACCTCTAAGGGTGGCAACAATGTCTGTAGAGGGGACTTGCAGGATCTCCCTCCCTCTTCTCTTAGGGCCACAGAACATGGTTTCTGTGGTTACTTCTTGTCATGTCTCAATCCACAGTAGAACAGTGATTTTCACGGCTTCTGTATCTTCAAACTTACATCTCTTCCCAACAGGAAAACTTAATCCAGATGCTGCAGCCACATGAAATAGCCTGTTTGTCTGTAAGTAGTTAGTGATCACAGGTGAGATCTGTCCTTCTGGTGTTGATGGCAAGTCATCATAATCATGAGTCATAAATAGGCTGGGGTAGAACCAGGTAAATAGATTGATTCAAATCGTAGGCAGACAAGTTTGTTCTTTCAACAGTTCTGATTTGGTTTTTCACAAGAATGTCTCCCATTTTTCTTTTTCCTTCTATGGTAATTTGAATGTAATTGGCCCCCATAGTCTCATAGGGAATGGCACTATTAGGAGGCTTTGTTGAAGTGGGTGTGGCCTTGTTTGGAGGACGTGTGTCGCTTAGGGGATGGGCTTTGAGGATTCCTATGCTCAGGATACCACCCAGTGTCTCAGTCAACTATCCTGCTAGATGTAGCACTTTCAGCTCCAATACCACATCTGCCTGATGATAATAGACTGAACCTCTGAAATTGTCAGCGAGCCACCCCGATTAAATGTTTTCTTTATAAGAGTGGCTGTCGTCGTGGCGTCTCTTCACAGCAATGAAAACCCTAAGGCTCCTTTTCTCGTTGCTCCTCTGATCTGAGGAAGGTAGCTTAGCATCCTGCAGTAAAGGTCCTTTTAACTCCTTCACCCCACATATTTATGCTGGTCGCTTTCTGTTTACCTGTATGAGGTTAGTTGGTTTGATTATTAAATTCTGAGGAGCAGGAATTATGCCTTTCACTTATTGGAGTTAGGTGCCAGCTGCACATTTGACATTATGCATTAATTCTGTGCTCCCTCACATCTCCCCATCTTTCTTCACTTTCCTGTGCCATTTGCATTTTTTGATATACTCATAATAATCTCAGTTGACATTTGAAAGATGGAAGCAAATGTGACTTCAAAGCCTCCTTGGTGCAGATGAAATGATGATATAATAGATTTTCAGTGCTTTTTTGGAGAAGTCAGAGCTCTTTGCAGGCATTAACTCATCCGTCTTCACCTTACCCGGATGAGAAATAACTGCAGCACATATTATTGGCATCTTCTAATGGATGCTGAGGTCGCCTGAGGATGATTTTCTTTCCTCAAAAATCATAGGATATTATAGTAGTAGAATAGAGAGTTCAGTTCTCTGTTCTCCAGGGTGGCCCTGAGACCCAGCTTCACACAATGGCTTGCGCTGTTCTCCAGCCTGGGAGGAGGACCTGGATCTGGACCTGGACCTGGACGTCATCCTTACTATATACTGTCACGATTTTCACAGTTGTGTGGATAGTTTCCGGCAAGTCAGTGTGCACAGGAGGCTGTGCTGAGTCCCAGACCCCAAGTTCAGGAGAGCAGTCCTTGTACTGTATGAGTCAGTATTCTCTGCATACAAGTGTAAATCTCATGCTAGCTTTTCACGAGGAAATTTTCCAGGCAGTTTTATACAGTGTAGCTAAAATAATTCATGCAAACTGGTCATATCTTATGGATGTGAGCTGTCATTTTTGTCTCGTAGACACTGTGGACTTTTTCTGCTTCTTCAAGTAACTCTGATTATCTCTTTAACTGCCAGAGAACCTGGTGTGAAGTGAACATACTATTAATATAACATATCGGGGAATTTTTTTTTAACAAAGAAACATGGATTTTGCTTATTTTAGGCAGATCTAAACATTTGAAAGTACTGATCTTGGAAGACGGTTCCAAACTAGAATACTTAATTTTAATTCCTCCAATTTACAGAATATTTCTGGTCTAATTGTGTTATTGGAAAGCAGGCTGAGTTGGAGTAAAAAAGTAAAAATTTAAAAATAAAATATTGAAAGGAAAAAAAAATAAGGGAGCCCTCATTGTCCGCCATATTCAGAGAGTCCGGTTTTATCCCATGCTTTTTCAGTTGCAGTCCAGCTGGCCTTGGTGAGCTCACAATAGATCAGCCCCACTGTCTCCGTGGGTGGGTGCACCCCTCGTGGTCCTGACTTCTTTGCTCATATTTTCCCTCCTTCTGCTCCTCCTTGGGACATTGGGAGCTCAGTCCGGTGCTCCGTGTGGGTCTCTGTCTCTATCTCTATCCATCTCCAGATGAAGGTTCTATGGTGATATGCAAGATATTCATCAGTATGGCTATAGGATAGGGTCATTTCAGGTTCTCTGTCCTCAGCTGCCCCAGGAACTAACTGGGGACATCGCCCTGGGCACCTGGGAGCACCAAATCTCTTGCCAACCCTAAGATGGCTCCCTTAATTAAGATGTGTGCTTCCCTGCTCCCGTATCCAACCTTCCTTTATCCCAAACATCCCGCTGCTGAGAAGCCAAGGACAATGCCACTGGGTTTTGATCCTACTTCATGTTCTGGCTTTGTGGAAGCCTAGCCAGTTTGGATGTCCACCTTCCTAGACCAGGATGGAGCGGGGAGGACTTTGGACTTTCCACAGGACAGGGAACCCTGACTGCCCCTCAGACTGGAGAGGGAGGGGGAGAGGAGTGGGGGAGGGGGAGAGGAGAGGGAGGAGGGGGGAAAAGGGAGACGGGGAGGGAAATGGGAGGCGGGGAGGAGGCGGAAATTTTTTTTTCAATAAAAAATTATATTTAAAAAAAAAAATAAGGGAGCATCTGAAATCCCAAAGCGTCTTCCAGGCCTCAAGCAAGAGTGTGTGGGTCTGTGACTGCGGAGTCCGAGACAAAGGCTGGGCGGTCCAAGACTGCTGACTGACTGGAAGGGTGGCCTTCCTTGTTTTCCTGCATTTCATGATTCCTCACTAGGCTACAGAAGGGCGGAGTGCTCACCTCAGGAAGTGTCCAGCTGTCAGGGTTTGGGGAGATAAAGTTCAGAGGAAGGCACCATGTGACTATCAGAGGCATGCATAAGAAAAAGTTTCACTCACCATTGTCCCAGGCCAGCTCCTGGATAGTGCAGGTCAGCTTCCAGACCCTTTACATCAAAGAGTAAGCAAAGGCTGTCCCAGGCTGTGTTCGCGATTCCAAAGCCTCTCTAGGGAGCTGAATCTCAAGTATACAAAGTATACAACCTCTGCCTGGATCTGACAAATTGTCTCCAATACAAATTGAACTTAATGCAAGTCAAATCACAGTACTGGGTGATTTGAGCATTTCCCAGCCATGGCATTAACTGATCTCATGGGGAAACAGGTGAGGGGAAGAGAAGGCAGTGCTTCCTCCAATCTCCCTGGCCTTCCCTCCAGCCTCCTCCTGAGGACCAGCATATCTTCTCATATGACTAAAGTTCTGTTACCCACTCCCCAAAAGTATATATAGCCCTCATAGGACAGCAGCACCCAGACCATAAACAGATAGTCTCCAGGTGTCCAATTGCTTTTTTCAAGTATTTAAAATATGAGGCTTACTTTTAAAAGGCATGCATTGTCTTTAATTGGCATGCCCGTTTACTCTGTCAACCAGAGAAGGCCCTCCACTAATTTGGAGGTTCATGAGGCTTATTTTGAAGCATCCTAGCAGCTAATTTCTTCACCCCACAGTCAATCTTTCTCAGTTTCATTATCCGGTTTTAGATTCAGGTCAAGCATTTGGAGCAAAAAGCAATACCTACATGAAACTGCATCAGCTCGGAGGCATGTGACCACTGTTTGTCCTTCTCTTACTGAAGCTGCTCCATCATTGATCTTCTGGCTCAGATCTGAAAAGTGCCAAGATCTGGCTTTTGCCTTTGTTCTTCTGAAATTGAAAACAGCATGGGAGTGGTACTTTGGTGCCGTGTGATCACCCGCTCCCCAGCGTCATTTCAGCTGGTGATTTAGCACTAATAGCTTCTGCCTGACCCAGTTATTACACTGGGTGCTGCAAAATAGTGACTTTCTGTCATTCCGTCCTGAGAGTCCACACTCTTCTTTGAAGAAATTTTCTTCTCTCCTTCTGCCTTTGGGGATTCTTTTCGTTATTAAATGTATTGTAATGCATTTCCCTCGGTATTATTTTCTACCTCAAACTGTCCCAGCAACTCAGTCCTTTTGACATGTCCAAATGGGTTTTGGATCATTTTCTTATTTTTGCAGCAGCTTGTTTCAGGCTCACAAGGCACTTTTTCTGCCCTAAACTGGGATTCTACATAGTCAGCTCTAACAAAAGTGTGGTCTAGGGGAGGAACCAAGTCATTTTCCACCAAAGCACTATGAAGTCAGTCACTCTAAGGTGAAGAGTGATGGAGACTAGGACCGGACCTGTGAGTTCAGACTATATGGATTCAATTTGCAGAAGAGAGGCTAGAGTTGTTCCTGGAGGGGGCACAAAATTTTCCATGAAAGTGGAAATTTCATGATGGAGTCAAGGAATAGGTACCTGCATGGAATAGCTGGCAAGTAGGTAAGAAATAGCCAGGTGATAGGAAGTCCTAACTGCTATGCCAAGATTTGTGGGTAGGTCTGGGGATATGCTTTGCTTTGTTTTATCTGATAGTTACCCCATTGCCAGTTAGGATCATTCATTTTTATTGCTTCCCATAGGAATGGCATGGCTAGATGTGAGGTAAGAGGCTAAGAAGGAGAAGCAGTGCTTTAAAGGAATACAAGTAGATTATCTGCCACAGCTCCGGCAGTACTCTACTTCTTCATTAGCCTCATCAGACGCAGGGTGTGTTTTCATGAAGCTTTTAAGCTTGGTTTATTTAAAGTTTTACTTTTCAGTAGTCTTCCTACAGTTTCTTCTAGGTATTCCTTGGCCTATAGGGCAGTGAACTCAGCCCTTGGGAATGAGCATGCTGAGAATTCAAGTATCTGTTGACCTAGAGTTTAATCATCTGAGATAACTTACACCGAGTGTCGTGTACCTTTTATAACCTGCCATGTAAGGCTAAGCATGTATGTGGAGTAATAATCAGATTCTATGTAATCAAGCCAAGAGACACTATTTCCGGGTATGGCAGATGACTGTGTCCATCCTGTTTTGTCATTTATACTAAAACATGAGACCCTTAGGTGCAAAGACACTCATCTTTGATCTCTGGTAGCTTCTGTGTTCAAACTCTAATAAATGTCATTATCTCTCCATATCCATGCTGCCTGGCCCCAGAACTCCCATGAGTACCATTTGGTGAAGATTCTCGAGCCATCTTTGATAAGATGGCACAGTATTTGCACATAATCTATACATACACTTCGTCTAAATAAGCTAGACTCTTCACAAGAAGGTATAGATTGCTTGTAGTATTTTTAATAATGTAAGTACAATGTAAGTAGTTTCTGTACTGTACTGTTCAAGAAATAAGTCTAAGAAAAACAGTTTGTACATGTCCAGGACAGACACAGATTTCAACCGCTGATATAGAGCTTACATATTTAGAGGACTAACTGTATCTAGAAAACAAACAAAGGCATACATATATATGACCAAGGTGGCACCTAGAATGATTTTAAGTATTTCACAGAAGCTAGCTTAGAAAATGTGTGAGTTTAATTCATTCTACTCAGCCAGCTATATGCTAATCATTTGCATGATGGCATTTGCTAACTGCTTCAATCAGTATGTGTCCCTTTCTTCTGATTTTAAGAGGCAATCCTATCATGCTCTTTCAGTAGAATAGCCAGAGAAAACAAAATGAAGAGAAAATTTCTTGAGTACTTATTTTATGTTAGAAATTGGATCCTGTATTCTGTGTACCATGCCTGTAAAGTAGGGATTATTATTCACATTCTCCAGCTAAGAAAACTGAGACCACAGTAACTTCGCTCACCTCTGTCCTCCTCGTGAAGGGGTTCCCAATGTTTTGACAGAAAGATTCTTTTTCTCTGCAAGCCCTCACCCCCTAGAGTTCTCATCCTCACCCCTAGAGAACCTGGAACAGAAGGTGGAAATGTCTTAAAAGTGTTTCTTGTATTTCTGAGGTTTAGTTCTTGATAATATGAAACTCTGCCCATGGTATAATTGTTGATGGATCCAAATTTGTGCAGTCTTTGCAAATAATGTGTTCATGAGAGCAGTGTCCACGCCATGTGCAGAAGACGCAGTCCCGCAGCAACAGCACTCTTCCTTCTGATCTTGCTTTCTTCCCACCCTTTCTTCTGGGAAGTTCCCTGAGCCTTGGAGGGCCTGACCCAGATGTCCCATTGCAGGCTGAGCATTCAACCATTCTCAGCACACTGAGCAATTATGAGTCTCTGCAGTAACCACAACTCATTCCAAAAGGAAGCTTCTGTGACCAAAGAAGACAGCAACACTAATCTATGTGCTCAGACTAAGTACTGAGAAGGCAACTTGACATGCACAGTATGTCCATTTAGCAGTATAACAGCGGCAGGTTCTACTCAGGCCAATGACCTTGTAAGTTTAAATGGATTGTTCTGTATTTCAGATTATTCATTTTAGTTTCTACTCTCAGTTATTTCCTGTAAGCTGGAAGCTTATCATACATACTTATTGCTGTTAATTAGCTGTTGATACAATAGCAAATATTATAGAATAAAACCTAAATTATAGTTGCCTTGCTCACTAAAGTGTTTTATGAAAAGACTTTGATCCTATGTGTCCTAACACAGCCATTTCAATTCTTTTCTCCTTTGAAAACTAATTAAGATGCATCCTATTGTAGAAAAAGAAGGGTACATGATGTGGTTTCCTAGCTCTGAAAGCCTAGAAGTCTGAGCCCTCACAAAATAGAATTAATGCACAGCTGTCAACTACAGCAACAATTTTATACTGTTATCTTTTGAGCTCAGTTAAGACTAGGATTTTCCTCTAATTGGTTTCCAGACTTACAACACATTGTGTCAATTTCAGATGACTGTGTGTACTTAGTTTCTCACTATAGAGATTCCTCTTTGAAATTAGCAGAACTTCTAAAGCATCCTCTTTTGCCCTTATGATTTATCAAAAGTCCACACTGCCCCCTACAAAATTTGTAAAGCTTTGCACCCCTAGTTCTGGGATGTGTCTAAGAAAGCCACTGGGTTGTGGGGGCAGTCTTATAGGAAGTAGGATATCATCTAGAGTTAGGAAGTAGACTGTTGTAAACCCCACCATGAGCCCCACCCAAACCCCACTATCTACATCATGTAACAGTGTTTGTCTGCAAATACTGATGCCTGTATCCCCTTCACTTAGAAACCTCATCTCCTAAAGCTCCAGATCAGAAGAAACAAGCTCTTGCAGTGTACTGCATGCTACAGTAATGTTCATAGGAAAGCACTCTGCATGCCCAGACAGTTCTATTTTATGGCTTCTTGCTTGCATTAGTAAAGACATTGACAACTACAAAAAGCAAATAACATATATTTTAATTTAAAAAAAAAATCACCCAGTGCTGTGATTTGACTTGGCAGGACTGAAAATTTAAATTGCATTTTCAAGATGTCCTGAGGAAGGCAGCAGGCCCCCTCTAGTGGAGACTGAGCCTTGTAACTGACTGTTTCCCTCAAGCATGAACTGCATAGTTAGAATCTGAAGGAAAGGGCACTTTCTGCTTCGCTTTGGTTTAGTCACATTTTAGCCAAGAAAATCCTGGTAATCAAAGGATATTTGCAAGAGAGTCATTTGAAGTCACACTGATGAAATGTTCTGAATAAGCAAGGGAGAAGATGCTGACTTGTGCCAAGGTGCTAACCTCTTCGGAAATAAAATACATACTTACATGTGTGTACCTGTAAGATCTATAAATATACTGTGGTAGTTTGAATGTAAGAGGCCCCCATAAGCTCATAGAGAGTAGCATTATTAGGAGGTGTGGCTCTGTTGGAATAGTACGGCCTTGTTGAAGGAAGTGTGTCACTGTGGAAGCAGGTTTTGACGTCTAAAACCATATCCAGTGTGTCAGTTCACTTCCTGTTGCCTGTGCAAGATGTGGGAATCTCATCTCCTTCTCTGGCATCGTGTGTGCCTCCACACTGCCCTGTCCCAACATGATGATTATAGACTGAACCTCTCTCAACTGTAAGCCAACCCCAAATAAATGTTTCCCTTTATAAGAGTTGTCATGGTCATAATGTCTCTTGACAGCAATAGAAACCCCAACTAAGACATATACAAACTCCAACTACACAAGTCAAATTTACACCTGACTCAGATAGTTAAGCAGCTTGAAGGATATTTTTTATTTCCTGCCTTCATCTTGAGCTGAGTTTGTAACTTCTACGATATTACACATCTGAAAGTCAGCTTTGACCTTTGTGTTCCCATTAATTTTCCAGAACGTAAGCCATGCTCACCATGGCATTTCTTTATGAGTTAAAAATAATGACCCAAACTCCATGCTTTTTTAGGTATCTAGTTTTCTGTCCCCTATGACTTGTACTGTGCCTTCTAGAATTTAATGGTTTTATAAAATGATATTTCTGTACCATCAAAAAATAAATAAAACTTACCCAGGCAAGCAAGAAAGTAAATGACACATTACAGATATGTGTTTTGAGTTTAGAATTAGTAAAGAAAAGGGGGAGGTAATGAATCTATTGTCAATAATAATATATAGCCCAGGACACTTAATGATATAATGACAAGTTCTAAGAATGGGTAGAGAACATTGTAGAAATTCTTGGGTTTAAAACCCTACACCACGTGTTTCCTCCGTTCTGCTTTTGTATAGCATCTTTCAAAGTATATTCTCAGCTGTATCATTGTGGCTGTTGACAAAATTGGTCTACACTGAGACAATTATTTTTTCACTAATGTGACAAATTTTTCACTGATCTGCTTCTCTTTTTTCCCCTCAGCAAATGATGTGCTTGCCTTTGGAACGCTGGTCAGTACTTCTAACACCTACGATGGATCTGGGGTCGTGACTGTGGAAACTGACCACCCTCTTCTCTGGACCATGGCCATAAAAATCTAACCTATAGGGTGGCACCCATCATGTGCCTCTGCCTTCCCTTATCCGCCCAGTGGTTCATTGTTCACCGTGAACAATCACCTCAGTGTGCAGAGATCCAAATGTCTCCATAGGAAGCTCTGGGCTGTCAAGAGGTTGGGGTTAGGGTACAGCTGAGCAAAGGAGCACTTGCTGCACAAGGGCAAGGCCTTGGGGATCAACCCTCAGTACCACAAAATAGAGATGTTGGTGTTTAAACTTTCTATAAATGGTATCTCAATTTTAGATTGAGGGAAAATTATGTTCTATCAAAGTAAATAAGCTTTATTATACTCTATTGGAAAGCTAATGTAAATCATTAAATTATATAATTCAGTTCTGATCATTTTAATTTAATTAATCAGTCCATCTACCTTAAAAATATCTTTTTAGTTTCGAAGCACCAAAAACTGTTGTCAGTGTTGCCTTGGAGTCTAGCACTTCCTTAAATGCCTGACAACAAGGGCTACCTACCTCTGAGTATCTCCTACCACTGGATTTCTCTCTGTAATGCATATTATCTTCCAGTGCTATGACAGGATGGCACCGGTTCACTTTGACATGATATTTTAAAGGATAAGAATCGCTGACTTAATAGTTAGATTTGAAAGCAAGCAGTTCCATGGGCTGTGGATAAATAAATGAGAAGTGGTAATTCATGAGGCCCTCATACATTAACACCCCAAAACTTAAAAGTAAGCACTCTGACCTTTGGAAATGCAGAGGCCTTTATGAAAATCATGACACACACCCATAAGGTTTGTGTGGAAAGATCTTTTATCTTAAAAACTCAGTCACTTTTAATATACCTCACTAAAAGATGAAGTATTAATTCATGGACCATACATTTCCTGATATCACCAGAAAATTAGTGTGCTGGATGTAAAGATAAATGAACACAGCCTGCTGAGGAAGGCCTGTTTCTTCATCCTAGTCCACCATGTGCCTGCTTCCTGACCCCCTTCTAGCTGTAAAGTAGCAGGGGCTGTAATCATTGAGTGTGGGGAAGAACCCCAGCTATGAACTCTAAATGCTAACACATTACAGTCATAGAGTAGACAATACTAAGCATAAGCTTGCTGGTGCATAAAAATGTCTTCATGTCTCTTTCATGATGTCTCCTACTCATCTTCCTACCCTCTCCTATACCACTGGTTAAACTACACCTTGCCAAACAACCTATGACTTAAGGATCACCTGCCCACCATGTTGTACTTACCCATGACTGTGTCACTGTCTTCTTGGTGCTACAGTAGTTTGAGGCTTAAAACATAAATAGAGAAAGAAAAGAGATCAGTTGAACCAACACCATGTTCTGCACAGAAATTCTTAGAATTATTGTTATTATTTATGCAAATATGTGACACTGAAATCTGGATGTCAATAAAAACAGTTATCGATGTGCATGTCTATAGTGGTTTTCTAAGAAAATGTTTATTACTTGTATTTCATCATGACCAATCTCTTATAAACAGTGTTCCTACTCAAAGAGTTAATAAAGAGGTGTTAAATCTCACATCTGATTTCAAACAACAATCAGTCATATTAAGTTCTCCCTCTAACTTTTCTCTTAACTCTCTAAACAAACTGAACCAGTGGTTTTTATTCCATTGTTTTGGATCCCTCTTGCTCTATTTATAAAAATAAGAATTGCTTGTCTTACCTAAAAACTTTGTAAAAATGAGAAAAAAAAAAAAAACAAAAAAAAATAAAGATAACTTGCATCATGGGTATCTAGTTGCTGGAGAAAAAGAGCCAGTAGCGAACTATGTGTCTTCTGCAGTAGAGAAAATAAAGAGAAGTGATAGAGAAAGACCTCTGAGGAGCAGGAAGAAATGAGATGGGACAGTTGAAGATCACACCGGTGCCATGGTGACAAGCTCATGTCTAGGACCTTCCTCATCTTCTTAGTACAAATGCAGAGCTCAGAGGTTCCATGCATCCCTTCCATTCCCAACAGACATCTGCTGCTCTTCAGGAGAGAGGACAGCCAGGCTCCTTCACTGATTCAGCAGGAAAGCTTGTGCAATACCTCCAGGTGCTGCCACAAACAATACTTGTCACAAATGAAATGAGAAGGGGAAAAGAGACAGAGCCAAAGCCGGGCAGGCAGCATCTTCTTTGCCACCACTCTCTACTCAATAGAGGCTCAGCTATGTCTCCATCTTCCAGTTTGTAGACTGCTCTAGGTTCATAACTAGAAGCCTATTCATTACAAGCAAAAGACATGTCCATCATTTAAAAAGTTTACTATTAAAGCATGTCTTATTTAACCTGCAAGCATCAGTGTGTGTGTGTGTGTGTGTGTGTGTGTGTAAACTTTAATGAAGCTTGGTGAACATGTAAACACTGGGGTCAGTGGGGATGAATACTTAACCCAGACTATCACCTGTGAATGATAGTAGAAACACTGGATGACTACCTCAGGCATTCTCTCAAAGCAAAAGTTCCCATCCCCAGTTCCTGCTGACAACTGAAGAACTGCTTGCTGGTGTTACAACCCTTGCCTGATGCTTGAAACTACACAAGGGCAGTCCCCCTCTCTGTGTACTATCTGACTCATCTAAGCAAATGTTCGCCTTTTTTATAGCAATAATATAAGCTTGCAAATCGTAAGGGCTCAGGTACAAAGGTTAAAGTCAACCCTGCAAGGAACTCCCTCTAAGCCCCTATTCGGGTCAGACCCTGACCTGCAGCCTGTAGCTATAATGGAAAATACAAGTTGGGTCATGCTTCTTGAACCTTGGCTTAGATCAGTTCCTTCCTTCCTTCCTTCCTTCCTTCCTTCCTTCCTTCCTTCCTTCCTTCCTTCCTCCCTCCCTCCCTCCCTCCCTCCCTCCCTTCCTTCCTTCCTTCCTTCCTTCCTTCCTTGATCAGCTTGCAGCTTCTGTCATCTAGTGACTGGTCCATGAAATAGCACTGGCTACCCATAGCACTAGCTTGGTCTGAGCCAACAGCAACAGTGATTGGCTTTTCAATGATTGAAATCTCACGTGACTATGAGATGTAAGAGGTGAGTGAGGTGGAAGCAGGTGTGGGTCTGATGGCAGTATTCTGGGGAAAGGGCAGGGCGGTTTCACTGGGATTGGAAACTAGGACTTTTACTCACAGAGAAACAAGGAGGAGGTGCACATTGCTTGTGTGCTTTTGAAGCTATAATGCAAGAGTGTTGCCTCATGCTCCTCTATGTCCCATGTGGAGCCAGCCTTGCTGACTATTCCTGCTTACAGTCACGCCTCCCTGCACATTTATTGAACTGTTGAAATGAAGCAACCCATAGATGGGATGTGACTGGTGGCATGCACCAAGTCAGCGCACAGGGAGAAATGATTCTTCACTCCTCTAAGGCTCTGGGATTATTGCGGTCTCAGTGGTGACTTTCAAACCGTTCACCATGACCCACAAAGAATGTATTTGCCTTCTGACTCAGTCTGTAGAGAAACACACACACATTCAAACACACTGAAACATACAATATGTTCTAATTTTACATTAAATTGAAAAGCTCTCCAGTATATCTGAAAATCATATCTCAGAAAAGAAAACTGCATAGAGTTACTTTAAAAGCATGTGTGAGCATGAATATAGGAGTCCTGTGCTGAGATTACACTAATTTCTTAAATTTATGATACTGGTGTCACTTTTAAAATATATTTCTCTATGTTATATAAATTTTAAAGTTATTTGAAATTGTGAATGTGTTAAGCAGAATATAAATAAATTTTATACTCAGAAAAAAAATATATATTTCTCTGCACAGATTAAAAATTAAGCCACAGGGCCAATTCCTTCCTAGGGGGTCCTTGTCTAAGGGCTGGACAAGAAGTGGCAGGTGTAGGTAGCACAAGTTTGCCCTTTCCTGCCCAGAGCAGATTTCACTCATCAGTCATGATTTTCTTTTCTGGTGAGCCCCAGCCAAAGTCTCAAAATTCATCTCAAAACAGTTATCCAAGCAGATGTGATTGCTGACGCTCCACTGACTCAGAGCTAATGTGTTATTTTCCCACTGTATACAAAACCGCTCTGCTGACAGCCCAGGAAAGAGGCCGTGGAAACATCACTCTTGCTCACAGCTAATGAGTAAATAAACACATCCAAGGACTTGTTCCCGGTGTGCGAAAAGCAAGGACTCTGTACACAGCAAAATAAAAACTAGATCTACCCTGAAATAACTTGGAGAACATAAGCAGACCCCATGCTCATTCGTAGTTGAGAAGGAGGAGTCCTCAGAACAGGCCTGCAGCTTCTCAATGAGAGCCAAAATCTTGAGGAGACCACACTGACAGAGTCCATCCAGATATGAGAAAGGATTGCAGAAGTTAAAGAACTTGAAATGTATAACTTGTACCTTAGCAACTATTTATTTTAGAAATACCCTTTAAAATCTAAAGACCGAGAGAATATTTAATAGACAGGACTTGGTGGGAACAAAAATAAAAAATTGTAAGTATAAAACTTCTGTGATAGAACAGTGTTCCATCTGAATAGCTAATTTCATGCTGAGTTATTTAACATTATGAATCCTTCCTAGACTAAAAACCCCTGGAGGCATGCACATCTGTCCTTCTTGTCAACTGCCATCTCCTGTCTGCTGCATGAGTTCAGAGGAGACATGCAGTCTGCTGCTGAGCGAGCAAACAGCCCCTTTACACCACACTGCAGGAACACATGCATTTCCCAGCCTCTAGCAACCCCTGCTCTGTTCCATATGTGGTCCTGAGCTGTCTACACATCAGATATGCCAACATTTCTCTTACCTGTGTCCCACTTCCACACTGGACAGACCTGGTAAAATCATTCTTCACGTTCCTGCCTGTAGAAGGAAGTAATATTTACAAGGCCAAGGCAAGCCTCCAAGGCGCCAATCCAAGGCAAATATTTTGATCAAGACAAGAAAAAAAAAAAAAAAAACAGAAGGCCAAGGACTATGAAGTTGTCTGAAACCAGTGAGGAAAGGACAATGAAAGACACAGCACATAATGACAGAGCTTGGAACATATGGTTTCAATGAAAAAAACCAAGGCTATAAGGGGAACTATCCTGAGTTGGAACTCTTGAAGCTGAAGCACTTCCCAGTTGGAGATGGCTGTGTGGTAGACTACTACTAGAACTCCTGCTGTTTCTAACAACTTAAGGACTTGCCCTTCAATTCTGACCTCTTAATTGTATTTAAATCTACTTTTTACACCAGATTAAGCTGGTGGAATTAGTTTGAGTATTCTAAGATCTCCCACTGAATTGCCCACACTAAACCTAATTATTTGTGATCTTGATTCATTCTTGTCTATTGAATAACCTATTTTTAAAGAAAAGTTCTATTTTAATTTAAACTTAGTGTGGTGATGCACACCTGTAATTCCAGCACCCAGGAGTGGGGACCGGAGAATCAGAAGTTCAAGGTCATTGTCAGATATATAGTTAGGTCAAGGATAACTGGGCTATGGGAATCTGTTTTCAAAAACAAAAAAGAGCAACAACGACAAAAAGTCTATCTTATAAAAAATCACTTTTATTAATGAATATTTGCAGAATGCATGCAGACTTCTGTGTTTGCAGCCACCCTTTCACCTGTCCTTTTTGTCAATTTCCCTCCTTATCCTACCACATTTTACTTGAAAAACCTGATAATTGTAGTCATCTTATGGAATTTAAAAACCAGTTATTTCCAACATAATGGGGCTTTCGGTACTATGACATTATTGCCAAATATAGGGAAAGTCCTAAAAGTATGGAATTTCTTAAAATAACGTAAAAGCTTCCATTTTTCATTCTGTAAGAAAGACTTAAGTGCCCAATGACATTCTCCACTACAACTACCCCATTAATTTAAGAAATCTCATTCATTCTGCCATTGGTTCCTTATTCATGGACAAAATTTCCTTGGCCCCAATGGCCCACATACTGCTCTTTTATATTTTGCTCCTTAAAATTCAGGGAAGTCTATGTGAATAATGAGGCAAGAAGAAATGGTGCAGAAAGTTGCTGGCATCACTTTTAGTCAGGAAATTTATTATGCATATTTTAAAATTGACCTTTTAGTCTAAGTTTTTATTCAATTCCAATGCAAGAAATTAAGCAACAAGGTCATGGTGAATATTTGTATGCGAGTGGCAGGGAACAGTGTGATTCATGAATTAAAAAAAATGTTACGAAGCCAATAGATTCTCTTTTAGATTAACAGCAAGTAAAAATGCAGGAATTATTTTTTAACAAAGAAGCTAAGCTTTTTACATCACACAAAAAACTCCCCTTTGGGGAAAAAAATGCCATAAATCTGAGTGTGTGTGTGTGTGTGTGTGTGAATCATTTCACTTCTTGTCTAGACCATGTGTGTCTAGTAGTGAGCATGCATGTAAGTATATAAATGTTATTCACATGGATGCTGCCATTACACATTTTCATTTCAGGGGTCAATGGCTTTCCACAGGTCACCGTAAGGCTCTGTCTCCTTGAGTTGATACCATAAGTGCTAAGCTCCACAGTCTTAAAATTATTATATCTCATATTCAAGGGACACAGAAAAGTAAATTAGCTATAAAGAATTAAAAGTTAAAGAGGCCTCAAGCTACAAGAAATATCCAATTCATATTCTAATCTCTCAGAAAATAGTCCCGTACTAGCAGGCTCTTACAGACTTTCAGGAGGTATATTCCATGTTGTAGGAAAGAAAGCCCCAGCGGTGCTGCTGTCTACCTGTGACAGAATGGACTTGATCTCTGGGGACATAGTAAACTCCCTCACCTAGCAGTGTCCATTCCACTCCTGGACCAACTCACATAAGGATCTGGCCTAGAACTTACTGATTGGCTCCCAAGGAAATTCAAGAGTTTTTGCTATTTTTCAGTCTGATGGAATGACACCTGTGTCCACTACCTTCTAGTGTCTGTGCTGCCTTAATTAGAAACAATTTTAACCTTATATCTTTCACAGTGATTTTCTTATGGCCAAATTAAAATATTACTAATGTTTCATGTTCTAGTCAGGTCTCATGTAAAGATGGATTTGATATTTGATTTTTGGAAGAATACGGAAAGAAGAATATAACTTAAAAATAAACTCCCTTATCACATGCAAATTCCACAGACTAATACTTTGTCATTTCATTGTAACCATGGGTTAACTTTTAATAAAAAAGAAAAGGTGATGTGGGATTTCCTTCTGCATTATGTGAATAGCATTGGTTAATAAAGAAACTGTCTTGAGGGGCTGGAGAGATGGCTCAGAGGTTAAGAGCACTGGCTGCTCTTCCAGAGGTTCTGAGTTCAATTCCCAGCACCCACATGGTGGTGCAGAACCATCTATAATGAAATCTGGTGCCCTCTTCTGGATGCAGGCGGAACACTGTATACAAAATAAATAAATCTTTAAAAAAAAAAAAAAGAAAAAGAAAAAAAAAAGAAACTGTCTTGAGCCTGCATAGGGAATAGAGGTAGGCAGGAAAAACTAAATGGAATGTTGGAAGGAAGAAGGCAGAGTCAGAGGAGAAGCCATGTAGCCTGGCTGGAGACAGATGGTAGGAATTTTACCCAGTAAGCAACAGCCATGTGGCAATACACAGATACTAGAGATGGGTTAAATTAAGATGTAAGATTTAGCCAATAAGAAGCTAGAGCTAATGGGCCAAGCAGTGATTTAATTAATACAGTTTCTATGTAATTATTTTGGGTCTGAGCTGCCAGGTAGCCAGGAAACAAACTAATAGCATCCTTACAACAAGAAGGAACAGTCCAGATGTACAAACTGTTCTTAAATATTAGGTTGGCTGCCAACCATTAAGGCCACTGGGGTACAACAATGCCCTTGCAGGGCTTGCCTGACAGTGGGGAAAAATCATAAAGGGTTACCCTATTCTGGTTCCTCATCTAGATGTAACTCCTTTCTGATGCTCATCATATTCAGTTAATAGCCTGGCTTTGCCATAAAATCATAGCTGTCAACATGAGCTCTATAGAGGTCTCATGTCTCCCCACCCACCCACATCTGGCTCCTCCTCCTACACATTCCATCTTCCCACCTGTGACCAGAGATGAACAATCCACATCCTCACAAAGACTGGCTCCTCTACCATGCACAGTTCCCCCTCCCCAGAAAGGTCTTCCTACTGTCTGTGCATATTAGTATCATTTATCTGAATCATTCTCATTGCCTTACAATCACTTGTTGGCAGAAGTCGCTTCTTTGTTCCTGGCTTCCCAGGCCATGAAATAATCACTCAGAAACTATATTATTTACAATACTGTTTGGCCTATAGCTTAAACATATTTCTGGCTTACTTTTATATCTTAAATTAACCCATTTATATTAATCTGTGTATTGCCACGTGGCTGAGACTTACCAGGCAAAGTTCCAGCATGTCTGTCTCTGGCAGTAGCTACATGGCTTCTTCCTG
>NW_026068030.1:810112-923548 GCF_014885135.2 Alexandromys fortis | reverse complement strand
TATATCTTTCAGTCTGGTTTTACTCTGTTAAGCCACTAGCAAAAAACAGCTTCTTTATTAACCAATAAAAGCAACACATAGACAGAAGAACTTTTCACACCATCTCCCCATGTCTGTTTAAATAAAAAGAAAGGTTTTAAGTTTAACACAGTAAAATTACATATAACAAGACAGTTACCAAGCAAGAATTAGTTACAACATATATATCTAATTTATCTTTTATCATAACTAAGGAAAGCTATAATTATTATAACTATCTATTCTTCAACTCCATCAAAGACCCCAGAAGGCTATATTACCTAAGTTAACAGGAAGAACATTGTAAGCAACTTGTAAAACTCCAGAATTGACAGAGACATCTCGCTGCCTGGATAGTCACCCAAAGTTCTTCTGGGACATGGAGGCATCCAGTCTTCATCTTACAGACCCATAGTATCCGGAAGACTTTTCTATAAAGTAGGAAATTGAAAGATCTGTTCTGCCTTATAATGGCAAAGTCCATCACTTGTTTTCTTCTGTGTCCTGCAGAATGTCTGGAAGACTCTTTTATGAAGCAGGAACCCCAAAGGACAATACCACCTTTAGGCAAGTTCAGCAGTCGTCTCTCTGTGGGTGTCACATGTCCAACTCACACAGCATAAAATCAAGCAGTTCAGGCACGAGCAGTCTTTTGTCCAAATGGCTAACAAACTCCATGAGGATCCTCTTTTATGCCCATCATCCTTTTGAAGTAAATTGGTGCTGCCAGGAGGAGATGTGTCTCATTGTCCTGAAAAGTCCTAAGTTATTAAAACATTTTAAATGTCATAATCTGTTAGTCTTTGAGAGGCTTGAAGAATAATTTATCCATTTGAAATATATCTCTGTACATCTAGAAAACCTAACTAACATGACTACAAACTTTACTATTATAGATGATTATCTATTAACCTGTATTTCTTAATTATCCATTACATTTTAAATGAGCTGCACAAACACAATACCTTAATCAAGAGCAGATAGATAGATGATAGATAGATAGATAGATAGATAGATAGATAGATAGATAGATAGATAGAGGATAGTTAGATAGATCTTAAATTTATATCAATAAACCAAGATCTATACCAATGAAAATCTCATTAGCATATTCCCCTTTAAATGTAAACAAACATTTATAAACAATATTTGGAAATTTGGGCATAGTTCTCTACAAACTTCTTCCTGCTTTTTGTTGGGCAAAGTAATTTTGGAGATGTTCACTGTGACCATTCAAGGGGATCTTGGTCCATCAAACCATTTTAGTCTAAAAGGAATCTATAGGTTCCTATCTTCTGTGGAAACAAAAGAAGAACCTCTTTTCCAAAGCAACAAATCTTTAGACCCAAATTCTGAATTCAAGATACTTTTAAAATATATATATTGGTTTATCTTACCAGCCCATACAATGAGATGTCTCTCTGCACTTATCTCCTTCACAGTCAAAAATTCAAAGAAAACACAATGTACGTAATCCAGATTCTCTGTGTATATTCCATCTTTACATGGCTTATTTTTCTTACTCTATTACCTTTTCTACTAGTTTAATATTTATTTTATTATCTTTACTCCTTTAACCTATGGCTGTCTATACTCTTTTATATTATAATTGTCTACACTCATTTTCATTTCTCTCTCTCTCAAGTATATGGACATTTATCCAATACTGTGACCCATTTAAAGGTCTTTTTCATCCAAATATGTCTTTATTGTGTATTTGTAATTATCTTTTGACTAAGGAGCACTTTTTTTCATTCTAAACAGGCATGGATAGGGCCAACATGGCCCTGCCTTCTTGCTTTGCCCAGTCCAACATGGCAGAGGCATGTTCGCCCCCGCATCTGAGAACCCATTTTTAGGCACACACTGAGTCAAGAAGCCTTCTTTGCTTGCTTCTACCAAAAAGCCATTTTAAGCTTTCTTAGGTTTTATGTGGATATAGTCAACCACATTGATGTGTCAATTTGTTAGTGGAAGCAGCTTGCTCATTTCTGGCTGCCCAGGTCATGAAATAATCACTCAGAAACTATATTATTTACAATACTGTTTGGCCAATAGCAAGCTCCTCCCTGATGCTCATCATATCCAGTTAATAGCCTGGCTTTGCCATAAAATCATAGCTGACAAAATGAGCTCTATAGAGGTTCCATGTCTCCCCACCCACGAACACCTGGCTCCTCTTCCTACACAGTCCATCTTCCTATATGTGACCAGAGATGAACAATCCACCTAATTGTTCTTTCTCCTTCTCATACTTGAAGCATGCTTGGACTCTCACCAAGTCTCCACATCTCTTTCACATTCCCATACCCCAACCCAACATGATCTCCCATGACTTTCCTGTGGTCGCTTGTTTCTACCTTGTTGTCTTCCCCAACAGTACCCATCTCCAATCACCTATTTCCCTACTTGAAATCCTGCAATCACTTAGAGGGAAAATTCAAGTGTTTACAGTCAACTAAAATGCTCCTGGTCTCCCTAACCTCCTTTTATATTCTCCCATACACACTTCATTCAAGATTCCTCAGCCTTCTTGCTAGTCTTCAAATATATCCATTGTCACTCTTTCTAAGGGCTTCTGCCATAAGCCGGAATCCCAAGCTTGCTTAAACCAGCATGTAAAAGTGAATCTACTCTAATGATGCCAAATATAATTTATGATTGACAAATAAACTGATTATGATAGTGACACTCTCTTGTCTCTAACAATCCCTCCTCTACAGTTATAAAAGTCCCAACTAAAAATACCTCCATCTATAACATTCCCGTAACATAGGAATCAAGACTTTATTCAATAATTATCTTGACTAAAACCTTTCCATGCCCATTTTTCTGCAGTTCTGGCAACAAATTGATAACCTTGGGCAATTTTTAATTAGCTGCCTTTAAAAAAAGGTTTGCTAAATTAGTCAACTATGAAATCACCTCACCCAAACGATTAAGTTCAGATTGCATTTCAAATCCATCACCTGTTTTTACTGTATGAACACACCGTCACTCCAGGATTGTTAATTACAGTATTTATCTGCCCGTGTTTTCTTATGGACATAGCACAGTGTGCAACCAGAGCCAGCTGGCATGTCTTTACCCTACTGTTTGAAGTGGCATGCAAGCCACTGGGTGTTGACATTCCTATAGCCAGAAATAGCACTGCACTATCTCCCTTGTTTACCCAAGGGAGATAGTATTTAAAGATAAGCCTCCTTCTATCCAGGCCTGGACAGAAGAGCTCTGGCTTGCCTTAGAAAAGACGCTGGTTGCCATACTTAATTAGCATGACAGCTGTGCTGATTCATGGGGAGCCGCACCCCTCCTCATGCCCTTCACACTGAAATAGGATTTGTGGAGCCACTACCATTTCGCAAGCACGTTGTTATGACCTTATTTACACCTCAGATTAAGACTAGCAGCTGGGTAGTATTAGTTCCACCTCACAGATGGGAATACGGAACACAAGGAGGTTTAAATAACTGACATTACACTAATGACAGAGCCAGAACATGCTCGGTGTCACCTGTGGACAAGGCACCTCCCACACTTCTGCTGTCACCATTGTCTCCAAACACCATCTCCGTGCCTGCCGCATCTCCATCACTTTTCCCTGCAGCACTTGGGCTCAAAGGCATAGCCATCCTTCTGGGTCCTGCACCATGGTATCTTCCAGGCTTTTTCCTTGCTTCTTTGGGTGTTTCCTTGAGCTAATTCCTGGTGTAGGACATCCATCTGTTTGTGTGTTGCTTTCATTGGTTAATGAATAAAGAAACTGCCTTGGCCTAGTTGATAGGGTGAAACTTAGGTAGGTGGAAAAAACAGAACTGAATGCTGGGAGGAAGAAAGCAGAGTCAGAGAGAAGCGATGGATCCTCAGCCTGAGATGGATGCCCGTTAGAATCTCCGGTAAGCCACTGCCATGTGGCGATAGATTAAAGGAGATGGGTTAAACTAATATGTAAGAGTTAGCCAATAAGAAGTTAGAGCTAATGGCCAAACAGTGTTTTAATTAATACAGTTTCTGTGTGGTTATTTCAGGTGCAAACTAGCCAGGTGACCAGGGCAAAAAAGCGGCCCCTCCTCCTACAAATCCCCCTTCAGTTTCACGAAGGCTGTCACTGACCTTTCAGGGCAGCTTTTGGGAAAGATGAGTCTCCAGGACTTCATTGCTGTCTCCTGTGGCTTCTCCCTGGGAAAAAGAGTATACCAGTGCCACCCTGACTAAACGTCTAAAGTGTGGTCTACAGTGGCACTGATGCCTACACCAACCTGTCTATACCCAGAGAAGTCAGCTTTCTCCCTACATGAAAACAAGTGGACAGTGGACGGTGGGATTGGTGAGGATGCTGTGTGCTGGGACTTTCCACGTAACCAAGAGATCATGGACCTCACTAGACCATAGCTCAAGATAAAAAAAAAAAAAAGGTACAGTTAGATGCCTGATTCAAGAGAACTTAAGGACAACTCATTAGATGCTCTGTATTGCTGGCATCTAGCCTTCTACTCCTCTTTTCTCACCTGCCTCTCGGAGTGGGTAATGGGAAAGGAGGATTTCATTGCCTTTGAGTTAATCCTGTCAAATCTTTCCCTAGGGTGTTTACTGGAGCTCTACAACTCCACCCCAGTTCCCACTGGCAGTAAAGATTCTTATCATTCTAACCTTGAATTGTTTTCTGGAACCAGGTACAGACTCACAAGGTCCCTGGGCTGGGAACAAGCCTAGAAGACCCTGAATCTGGTGCTTGAATCTTTCATTAATGTGAAACCTACTTACAAATATCAAGACTTTACATCATGCTTCACCAGAAACAGCATTAAATTTAAATTAGCCTAAGACAACAGAACCACTTCAGAATATTCTCTTGCCTCCAAACCCAGAATCAACTAATCCTTTGGCCAAAACTAAGATGTACATATGATAGGATTTCTTCCACCAGGTGGCAGCCAAGCCTTACGAGAAGGCATAGTGTAAGCAGTCCACTTGTTTCTTGACAGTAAAAATTACTGCCATGCTGTCCGCTGCATTCAGAATGCCCACCAGATTCAAAGCCTGTTCAGAAAATTGTAATGAGATGGAAATTGGAGCAGGGGGGCTTGGATGAGGTGACAGAGCTGAACTCTGAACTCTGGTAGTCAGCCTGCATCAAGTTCACCTGCCTGTCATGGTCATTGCAGTCTTTGTGTTGGGAGACTCAAATAGTGGAGCACTGAGGCCATCCTGAACATAAGTTTTTTAATTAAGTCCCGCTTGGGGACTCAGAGCAATAAATCATTCATGGCATTGCAGCTTTCCCCGTCACTGTACTACACCCGTACAAAAACACTGTCCTTGACTGTGAGCTCACAGAAATAATGGAAAAAAGATAGACACACTATGAAAGTAAAACAAAAGAAACTGTCCCTGTGGATGTCTCTTCTCTCCTTCCCCAAACAAAGTCCTTGAGTGAACAAAAAAAATATTAATAGCATGAGGCCAGTATATTTAATCTTTCTAAAAACTGTGGTATATGATAACTAGATGAACCATCTCCTGGACCCAAAGGAGGTAAGAATAAGAGAATAAGAGTTGATGGGCCATAATCATACCTGAAGTGTACCCTTGGTACTCATTGGAGAAGCAATGTAAATTTGATACAGCAACAAGAAAAGAAAGGGAGCTCTTTTCTTTCCCATTTACTATTCTTTTTCTTTTAAAGATTTAGTGCATCTGTATTTTTACGAATCTGCGTACAGGTTTGTGCACGCGTGAGTGAAGATGCCCACAGAACTCAGAAGTGGGCATCAGATCCCGCAGAAGCTGGGACTACTGGCAGTTGTGAGTTGCCCAAATTGGGTGATGGGAGCTGCACTCTGGCCTCTGTAGGAACAGTGTGCTCTCTGAACCACAGAGCTATATCTCCAGCCCCACTCTTTGTGTTTTAACCAGTTTTCCTGTAAATTTTTTTTTTGTCTCTTTGCATGTTCTCCATGGATCAGTTAGCCTGCAAAAAATACCAGATGAGTTAAGTTCTCTGTCAGCTGTAGTGTAATATATGTGTGACTGAGTGTGCTAATGTGTGAGGAATTTATTATCCCCACCCTTAATGGCAGGAGGAGTAGATGTCTCCATAATACAACTGATCTGAGCAGAGGGGTGACAGGGCCACATATAAACTCGGTGAGATGAAATGCTGCTCATCACAGTGTTCTCTTTAATGTGAAGAAAGATTTAAAAGAGCAAATGACACAAAAAGACAGATCCAGTTTGGGATGTTCGTCCTAGGATCCAAAGGCTACAGTATCCCAGAACAGCAATAAATGCATCTCAACACAAAATTGTAAACCTCCGTAAAGCATTATGAGATGTATAGAGTAGAGTGTGTGTGTGTGTGTGTGTGTGTGTGTGTGTGTGTGTGTGCGCGCGCGCGCGCGCGCGCGCGCGCGCCATGGCCCTCACAGAAATCAGAAGACAATTCTGAAAAGTCTGTGAGTCTCTCTTAATGTACCTGCCATGCTGTGTTGGACACGCCAAGCTGCTGTCTTGGGAGCCCTAAGGACATCAGGCCATTGTCCTGCCTCTGTAGGATTACTAAGATTAATACGTTCAAATGACTCTTTTATTGGTACAGTTTTTATCTGTTGTTTCTTTTAATGTAGATTCCATGGATTGATCTCAAGTCACCAGATTGTATGCAAGTACTTTTCTCTTGAACCATTTTGCCAGACTAATATTTTTTAATAACTCGATTTGAAGATTCTTTATAAATGACAAAGTCCCATTGCAATGACAGAAGGCTGGACATGGCTACTTTGTTTGCCTTTCTCCCTTTACAGCACAGATGGATGCCCCTGCTTGTTTCTGAAGTCTCTTCTCATTTTCATTTGTCTAAAGAAATGCCATTCCTTTTTACTAGATTTTTAACTACACACTAGAGCCCTGCCTAATGGAGGCGAGGATTTGCAATGTCTCTTTACTTTCTCCATTTGTTTAGCAGATCATTTAATCTTTGTTAAATTTGGTGCAATTTTATGAATAGACAGGCTGGAGAATGAACTTTACAGCAGCCAGAACTCAACAAATGCCTGGGTGTCTGAAGAGGAATCTCCTAAGACAAGATTTCTATGTCTGTTCCTCTGAAAGACAAACACATACAATGCAAATATTCACCCACTCTTTTGGAGACTTTGCCCTCCATGTTCTTAAGAAAGGGGCATCTCAGTTTTGGGGTGTAATGACTCAATCCAAGATGAAGGTATGAAGGGAAAATTGCATGAAATAGAGAAGATGGGAAGAGGCTTCATCTGTGGCAGAAAGAGCCATCCTGCATGGAGAGCCTGAGGAACGTCAGTGGGAGGAAGGAGCCAGAGAGGGGGAGTCTGCACTACTTCCACTAAGGCGGTTGGCAAAGATTCTGTTTAGTGCAGCAGAGCCACAGGTGTACTTGGAAGCAGTAGACAAAGGCAGGAGATGTCTCAGTGGTGTTCTCAAAGGAACAGATGGCAGAAAAGCAGCTGATGCATCCTTATAAGAGCAAAACACACAGCAGGACCCTCAGAAGAGCATGGTGAATGTTCAGCCACAGTAAGGAGATACAGACCAGAGTCCAAAGTAGACTGTTCCAATGACCATGAAGATGAGGATGTAGTCAACGTTTGCCATAGCTGTTGGCTGGATGGGAAACATTCACAGTAAATTTCCATTTTGATGAAGCATTTGCACTAATCTAGTTAGGCAGGCAGCTTCTTGATATGATTGAGAAAGGAAAGATTTACTGCCTGGAGACAAGATAACAGGGCATTCATTGCATGTGTTACTTCATGTTCCAAGACCAGAGGTGGAGATCCTGCTGTTTCTTTTTTGGTGTCAAATATTCTCGTCAGTCTAAGGACAGGTTCATGGTGTAGCTTTCTCCCAGATCAAATGATACTTTCTCACTTCTGAGCCTCTCATGCTTTACTGGGCTAATCAACTAACCCGGAGGTCAGAAAGGCAAGGAAACCCAGGCCTCCCACCTCAGCTTTTAGATTAAAATCTACAAAGAGAATTTCAGGGTGAGAAAAAACATAAGACCATACCAATATATGAAAATGTAAAATGGATGCTGGGCGGTGGTGGCGCATGCCTTTAATCCCAGCACTCGGGAGGCAGAGGCAGGCAGATCTCTGTGAGTTCGAGGCCAGCATGGTCTACAAGAGCTAGTTCCAGGACAGGAACCAAAAAGCTACAGAGAAACCCTGTCTCGAAAAATAAAAAAGAAGAAGAAAATATAAAATGAAGAAGAAGATGCTAATGTACTCTTAATTCTGATAAACAAAATGCTGTCAGTGTGGAGAAAGGCTGCCTCCATGCGGAAGCCAACCTTCCTAATCCTTCTTACCAATTAGAAAGTGCAACTGCATGGTTTAAGCCAGAGGAGGGAACAATGGAAGGATCAATTCTGGAGGAAGACCCCAGGAACTAAGCAACCAAAAGCAAAATTGGATTTGGAAAATGAAGGATCCTAAAAGAAGGGTCATAAAGCCCCCATGGGTTTGTGCTCGCTGTGGGTGCCTCTCACCTTTGTACAATGTCTCTCAAGCGGAGACAGAATGCCACTTCTGATTAGACTGGAGCATGACCTGAGCCAGCTGAGCTACCTGTGGGAAGGCCTGCGAGGCTGCAAAAATGGAAGCCCAGAGAGCTACCATTTGCTGCAATCAGGATTCAGGCCAATTCTGTGTGAGACATCTGCTTGTCGCAGTCAGTGTCCACTCTAATTGGCAGTGATTGCAAACCCTACCACCCAAGGGCAGCCACAGAAAACCCACTTTCTGAAGTACAGCCAGACCTCAAAGGAAGCAGACCTCAGCAGGCAGTTTCCCTGCTCTCCCTGATCTTATCTCCACAGACTAAGCAGGGATGTTGGTGGGAGGTTCTGTACCAGCGACAGATAAAAAGATAAAGTAAAACAGATAAACTATAAAAGCCAACAGTGGACAAAGCCAGCTTGAAGATAGTCTTTGTGATAAAGGAGACGTATTGTTTTATTGAAGAGAACGTAAAAACTTGAGGATGTTACAGAGAATGGTTTGGCTGGCATTAGCAATAGATTGAAAGCTTGTTTCTCACACAGGACTATGTGGAGAGATGCTTCTGGGCCACTAGCAAACATGGAAGATTCCTAGGCTCCACTCCAGGTCAAAAGTCTGAACTGAGAGGGAGCCAGAGTGAAGCTGCATATTAACTAGTTCGGGAATGATTTGTTTTGATCTAATTTTCACATTAAAGCCCAGGCTAACCTGGAACTCATGTCAACCTCACGGCCTCAGCCTCCTGAGGGTTGTGATCACAAGCATCACCCAGAACACTCAGATGCTCTAGACATGACTAAAGATATGCTCTGGGGAGAGGACAGAAGATAGCGTGCCCAGTCTTGATCCTGTGAGCGTGGACACACAATGTGCAAACAAAGCTTGCAAGTGGTCTTAAGATCAGATTGGAGGTATCGACTGGGATGAGCACAAATTTCCTGACCCCAGCTGCTAATGACAGCTGCAAGGACGAGGTGTGTGTGTCTATAGTCAGTATCTAAATGCGATCATGGGTTTGAAAGAACTATCACTGGGAGAATTGAGCAGGTAACAGAGCCTTATTTTTTGCCACGAGAGCAGCTTCCAATATGAACCCTGTGGTGTTGAAGGTGTGAGCATGTATCAGGGCTGGGCCAATATTCCACTTTTGATCAGGACTTTAAGGACTGTGGATGCAGAGAGCAGAAAAGTGATAGCAGTGGACCCTATAGCATTGTAGTCCTCATGGGAATGCCCTTCCCAGCCTCTTCTTCAGGAAAGAACTTGACTGCGGCTGCGTGTCATTGTTTAAGTCACTTCTGTCCTTCTTATCTGAACTCTCACCTATTTACATATTTTTGATAAATTCTTTTCTGCTTAGGTTTATAGTAGTTGTAGGACAAAAACAGACCTGTGATAAAAGTTTTACAAATAATCAAGAAAAAGAACTGCATAGACATGAGACAGCCGGAAGCACATTCGGGAACAAAACACCAAAGGTTTGTCTATAACAATGGTTCCAGAGAGCCCAACACTGTGGAAATCAAGGAGGAACTCCCCGGAAAAAGGAGTGCTCTGGGGCTGAGCATTTCCTTTTATGTCATCCCAGGCCTCACAGATCATTTTCCAAATTTGTGGTGCCTAGATTTCAATGTTCATATGGGTGTAGGCATGTGTATGTGGGTGGAGGTCATGAAACAATAAGGGACTGTGGAAAAGAAAAAGACATCTCCAGTAGGGTGGGGAAAAGAAAGAGGAATGGGATGCACATGGCATGAAGTCAGAAGAGGAGCTTAGGAAGAAGAAGACCAGTGGGAGGGAGGGAGAAGGTGGGAGGAGGGGGGAGGGAGGAGAATGAGCAAAAATATGTGTGAAAATGAAATGAAGCCTTTACTTTGTATACCAATTAAAAATATTATTATTAGTGGTGTCTGTGTATAATGTGTGAATACAGGTATGTGGGTGACTCTCTCTCTGTGTCTGTCTCTGTCTCTCTGTATGTCTCTGCATGTGTGTGTGTGTGTGTGTGTGTGTGTGTGTGTGTGTGTGTGTGTAAATGTGTAGGTTAGAGGCAAACCTTGTAGAGTCCATTCTCTCTTCTTCCACCTGTATGTGGGGTTCAGGGGACTGAGCTCAGTCAGGCCATCGGGTTTGCGGCAGAAGCACTTTGTCAAGCCATCCAGCTGCCCCTTGTGTGCTAGTTATGTTTCCCAGAGCAGACCATGCTGCAGAGGAAAAGATGATTTCCAAGTCCTTCCAAGGGGCTCGTCCAAGGACATTAAGGGGGAGATTCTTCAGAAATAAGCGAGGAAGGCAATGAAAAGCAGGAATACTGGTCCATGAAGAAGTCGGAATGCAACAATGGTCTCCATGGGCCTCTTGTCACCAGTGTCTCTGTGTGGTTCACCCACCTCCCTGAGAAATGTCCAGAGCCTGGGTCCTCACCACAGCCTCTTCCTGGTTGAGAAGTTTGTCTGCTTACTCTGTCAAAAGTGTCACATATATACCCTCCTTCTCCCCACCAAACCCTTTAATTTTCTTTATACTTTAAGAAAAACCATGTGAACTTTGTTTTCAAGGAGAAGCCTTCCCTGAAAAAATATCTAAAGTACACTTAGGCTTGTATATGTGCCCAAACTAGGAAGGAGGAGGAGATGCAAAAATATACATGTATACATACATGTATATATGCACAAATATATGAAAATATATCTATGAATCTCTTCAGAATCTCCTTAAGCATCTTCCCTCCCCATGTTTACATGATGAGCAATAACAACCAAGGGTTTGCTCTCACTGGTGTTACTCCACAACCTCAGCATCTGGAGTTAGGCCTTGCACATAGAATGCACTGAATACACAGGACAAAACATCTTCAAAAACAAAGAAAGCTATCGGCACAGAGAAGAGCTAACAATACAGACAGGTCGATGGAAAAATCCCATGAAATCAACCAAGGCTTAATCAGTTTGAGAGTTAGGGAGATCATATTGAAAACTATGAGATTTTCCTCCCCATTTCAGACCCCATGAAGAAGACAGATAAGAAGAGCCCCCTCTTCCAGGTCACAAGGGACTGTGTGTGAAACGAGCAAGTAACTATTCGGCCCTCCCTCTCTTGGCTTCACACAGTGTTTTTAGGGCAATGAATCAGTTCCTGATCAACTAGTGTGTGTGCTCGTGATGAGCAAACAGATAACATGTCTTAGATCTCCATAGCGGGAGGATCCTGGTTCTTACAGCACTCTGGATTTGGTACCAAGTGCATTAGTGACACAGAATATTAGACTGTCTCTAGATGGAAAGAAGAGGAAATCATAGAGAGTTAGACATATATTTGATGACACACATTTCACAGTGTCCTTACAAACAAACAAGGCTGTAGACTAGTTCAAATAGGCAAGCACAAGTGATGTCTATTCGAGGTTGAGGCAAAGGCAGGGTGCTGGTTTCTCACACTGGCAAGGCTGAGGAAGAAGATGGGCCTCGCCAACGACAGAGCAATAAGGTAGCCAGCAATGTCACGGTCTGCTATAGAAAGCAGAATGCCCTGCTGGTCAGTGGTAGACAAGGATTATGAGCAACAAGTGAGCCTTGTTGTTCAAGATAGTATAACAGAGTGTTCTGAGTATTTTCCCTATCTTGAGTATGCAAGTATGCAGGATGTTTCCAAAGTTGTTTTTTTTTTTTCTTTCTTTTTTTTTTGTTTTTTTTTTTGTTTTTGTTTTGTTTTGTTTTTAGAGACAGGGTTTCTCTGTAGCTTTGGTGCCTGTCCTGGAACTAGCTCTTGTAGACCAGGCTGGCCTCGAGTAACAGAGATCCACCTGCCTCTGCCTCTCGAGTGCTGGAATTAAAGGTATGCGCCACCACCACTCTGCTCCAAATTTGTTTTCTAACTTGCCAACTTCCAAGAACAGTTAAGAATCTCGGCTCTCCAGCTTCTTTAGGGTGTGGCCCCTCATATATCTACCATGCTTCAGTGGACAGTCCCACACCCATTAGTATATAGGCAGTACAAATTGGACTTGGGGTGTTTCACAAAAAGAAAAAGCCTTGAAGTTGGGAGGGGGCTTGTTCATGAGCAGGGATCTGAGAGTTGTTAGAGAAGATTAAGTGTGCTTGTATGAAATTCTCAAAGAATTACCAACAATACTTTTTAAAAATGAATCTTGACTCTATGATATAATACTGAGTATTCATGTTCCAAACTCAAGGGACATCTGAGACATGACTCCCTAAGGCTTCAGTCAACCAGAAGGCTGCTGATTCTGACTCTTTGAATATTGAAACTGATGCTTTGAAAGTGATTATTTCAGCTCTAAAGTTCTTGTAAGTAATTACTTTACTTGCACTTAACTCTCATGGAGATAAGTCTCAGAACTCCATCATAAGAGAACAACCTCTAACTTCTGATTGTGACTTAGCCTAAGAATGAGAGAATCCTTCAAGGAAACGTGCACCTGCCCTGCATTTTCTCTGATTACTAGAATGTAGAACACCTAATAGGCCATGCTATCTACTCTATCCATGCTTTATTCACTTTTTGGTACTTATGAGCTCCATATCTTTCAAATAATCTGGTCAATTCTATTGAAGGTACTCAGTTGTGAAGTAAACCTTTGCCATTGACTTGTTACTATGAGTAAGACAGAGGCTGCTGCACCTTAGTGGTACAGGAGATCTTGGCTACAGCTAGAAGTCACACTAAGTCAATTCTTGTAACAACTAACACAGGAGGTCAAGACAATTTTTGTTTTGTTTGTTGTTGTTGTTGTTTGTTTGTTTGTTTGTTTCCAAGACAGGGTTTCTCTGTAGCTTTGGAGCCTGTCCTAGAACTAGCTCTTGTAGACCAGGCTGGACTCAAACTCACAAAAATCTGCCTGTCTCTGCCTTCTGACTGCTGGGGTTAAAGATTTGTGCCACCACCACCTGACTGACAAGTTAATAGAAAAATAAATTGAGTCCTGAGGAATATTAATTTTTCCAGATGGAGAATACATTGAGGGACAATATTTCTATGTAGGGAGAAGACATGTAATACAGTGAGATTCAAAAATGGATAGAGATGGTCATATTTGGTAAGCTAATTAAGGTTATTAAGAGTAGGGAACGAGAGAGGTTGGAGATATGGCTCATTGGTTAAGAATATTGGCTGATCTTTCAGAGGATCCAAGTTCTATTTCCAGCACCCGTGTAGTAGCTCATAAAATTCCAGTTCCTGGGATTCTAATGCCCTCTTTCTAGCCTCTGTGGACACCATGCGTGCACACAGTACACATTCATACATATAGTCAAAACACCCATATACATAAAATAAAATACTTTTAAGAAACTTTAATTGGGGAATGTGAGATTGGGGAGTCAAGAGTTCTTCTGAGTTTGGCTTGTAAAGAACTGAGTTTATCAATATAGGAAGTTCCAACTTTATGCTTTAGACAGAGGAAAGCTAACTGAAATTTATACAGTAGTCCTCCAGACACTGGGGAAAGTGATATCAGAAGTCCCCTATCATCTTAAATATTTATTTTTAAAAAATGTCAAATGATGACTTTTAGGCACTGAGTCATAGTAATTAACAAGAAAATCATCCCCAAGATGGGAAAAATAAAGGAGGCAAGCTTCACAGTGTTCCCAAAATTTAATGTCTAAAAAAAATTTACAGATTCTAGGGAGGAAGTTGATATTGCTGAGTATGGGCACATAGAATTTAGAATTCAAGATGATTTGACATCTGGATTTCATGGTATTATGCTAAAAAGGAATATCTACATACAAAGAACAAATGGAGAGGTGGATGCGGAAAGATGCAGAGAGCATACCCACAAATTCTCAGCAGGGCAGGTCATCTCAGGCCTTCATTGTACATGGCATTCATATGTGCTTGTGTATGTGTGTATATGTATGTAAACTACACCGGTCAAGAAAAGAACCAATGGAAAAGAAAAGATAAAATGATAGGTGATTGCTGTGGGACAATGGTCTGTACCCTGTCACTTGTATTTTAAATAAACGCTGATTGGCCAGTAGCTAGGCAGGAAGTATAGGTGGGGCAACCAAGCAGGAAGTAGAGGTAGGGCAATGAGAATTCTGGGAAGAGGAAAGTGTCAGTTTGCAGCCGTCGTCCAGACACAGAGGAAGTAAGATGTGACTGCCTTGCCAAAGAAGGTACCAAGCCACATGGCTAACACAGACAAGAATTGTGGGTTAATATAAGTTATAAGAGTTAATAAGAAGACTGAGATAACAGGCCAATCGGTTTATAATTAATGTAGACCTCTGTGTGATTCTTTGGGACTGAATGACTGTGGGACCTGGTGAGACAGAAACTCAATCAACAGGTGATGGTCTCCTGAAGCCAAAAATAATTTGGATTGCTACCAAACCAGAGAAGATATGCTGTATCATACATGGACACCACATAGACTACTCATCAGGATGATTTCTCTATAATAGGTAACAATTACCTCATACTTGCAGCATCTTTGGAGTCACCAAATTAAACTTAAAAATTAGCCTCAACACAATGAAAGCACTTTCCACTAACAAAACACACACATGCAAATGAGCATGCACACACACACACACACACACACACATACACACACCACTATATTGAACAAAGCAATGTTCACAATGTCTAACATCTCATAAAGTCCTTCCAGGAAAACAAAGAAGCAGAGAACTTTGATTTACAATTAAGATGAAAATATATTGATTGAAGTACATCCAAAAGAAATCATATCATTAGAATCATATAGTTTTACCATACAGAACACAAATTTCTGCAGATTAAAAACAGTGAATGAGAGTACAAATAACTAGACACAACTAACTGCAGATGCTGGAGAAGAAAAGATTAGAAAAGTTAAAATTTGTGAGACAGAAACTCTCCAAAATGAAACACATAGAGATAAAATTCATACATGAAGCATCAGCGAGACAATTTCAGAAGATTTACATAAGTAAAATTGGAGTCCTTGAAAAAGAGGAAGAGGGTGAGGTGATATTTGAAGAAAGAATAGCTGGCAACGTCTTCCAATTTGATAAGAATTATAAGGGTACAAAGTCAGGGTACTGATACACTCCAAGGGGTGAATAAAAAGGACCACAATAAGACACACTGTAATCAAGCCACTTAAAACTAGTGGAAGGAGAAAAAAATCTGAAAGCAGATTACAGACAAAAAACACAAGGACAGGCCAAGAAAGGTAAGAACACTAGATTTTTCTTCAGGAGCAGTGTAGGCAGAAGGCAAGAAACTGACATTTTGCAAGAAGACACAGGGCAAATTGTCTGCTGAGGTACAGCTATGCCGACAGAGCAAAGCTGCGTGAATCCATCACAATCCTTTCACTAACAGTGAGAAAATTTTCCTTTTATGTGGAGGATGATGTTCTGTGGAAATCTGGGTCCACCTACAGGACTGTCAAGCACTGCAAACTCTTTGTGAAGAGAAAATATAATGCTGGTACTTCTCATCCTGAAAACATTTTTAAGATAACTGACTACTGAGAGCCAAGCTAATAACCATGTGCCGTGGAGGCTGTAGCCGATGCAGAGACTGTATTCTGCAGCAGGCTCAGAGGACCAGGGCTAGGATGCCTAGGTCTATCCTGCTGTGATGGAATGCTGCTGGGAGGATCTTAAGTTTAATAAAGGCATCCTGTCACTCAAAGGTGGGTTGTGAGAAGGTAAACAAATGCCCTGTAAATCCTAACAAGAATGTACTTGACAAAGCAGAAAATGGGATTTCAATTACTCCAAATAAGCCATAAAAGGAGGATTACTGAATACTTTTAACATATTTGACTACGAATCAATAGAAACCGCAATTTGTGCCACAAATCTGATCATTTTTTTCTCTCCACCAAGACACCCATATTCTTATTCAGTCATGAATCCCTCCAGCAAGTAGATAACACTGTGATCCAGACACTATGGCAGACACGTGACGCACATGTGTACCTGTTGGCGAAACAAAGCGCTAATGTTTAGAAAAACAAAACTTAAACTAGCATAAAATAGATAAAAACATAAGGATATCTTGTGAAGTGTTCAAATATTGGGCAGCAGCTGTTACCTAGATAATCAAAGGAGTCCTTGCTGCAGGGTCATAGTTAAACAAAAACGTGAACTTGGACGAGCCCGCCAAGAGAATAAGCAGGTTTTCAGGTCAGGAAGCTTGTGTGCGAAGACCTCAAGACAAAATCTTTGAAGGTTTGAATACTTGAACATTAGCAACCAGAGATGAAGCAGCAGAGCTAAGCTGAGGGAGGCCAGACAGTATTGCAGGAAAGCGTTCCTGTCTTCCTCTCAGCACAGTGGGAACTAATTAAATGAAATGCAGAGGGAAATGACACATGCAGCTTAATCCAGAGCTCACCGTTCTTTCTCAAGGGGCCATGAAAAATGGATTCTGGTTGGATGGAGGGAGGAGAAGTTAGGCTATTACCACTGTGTGTTCGTACACTGTAAACAGGAGGGGGGCCAGAACCAAAGGGGACTCAGCTGGTTGGGAGACGTAAAGGAGGGGGGAGTTGCGGATTTGGAGTGGAGAATCGGAAGTGTGAAAAACCTGAAAGTTTGAGAACTATGTTTGTTCAACAAATCAACAGAGAAGGTGCAGAACTGGCTGGGAAAATTAGCTTAATCCTGTCATTAGGGGGACATTGCCATGAGTTAGAGCTCCAGAGCAGCTTAGGCTACAGAATGAACCTGTATCTCAAAAGTCCAAAAGTAAGCTCATGGTCAGTAGTCTAGTTATTGCCCAGCCCACTGCTGTCTTAAAGAAGTATCCCTAATAACCCCAACTAAACAAGCAAATAAACAAATTCTTCTAGGTCTTAGGGCTGTGCCTGTAGAAGGTCAGATCAGAAATTTGAAATATGGGTCAGACTAGTTGCTGGCTCAGTGTCGTCTTGCAGTCCCAGCATTTATGAGGCTAAAGGCAGAGCAATCATGACTTCAAGGCCAACTGGGATGCAACGTGAGACCTATTTTAAAAATAAAATGAAAACTCAAATAAATAAGCCAGAAATATGTATTTCCTATTCCTTTACTTCCAGATATGTCTCTTTATTCCTCCTGCATGCTCTCCTTTCCCGTGACAAGGCTTGCTCTGCATGGCCCCATGAGTAAACTCCAGAGTGTCCAGGGAAGAACCCACCCAGGCTTGCACTATGTTAATAGTGGCACTTACAGCAGCTCAGCTGGAAAGACAGACAACCAGAAGCCTTTTGCAAAATGAAGACCGGGTCTAGCAGCCTATCCAGTTTTATTACTTCCTGCCAACAGACTGAAGGACAGGTTTGGCAGGCTGAATTATTTCCCAGGTAATCAATCTAGTCTGCTATTGTTTAACTTTCCTGCCTCACCGAATGCAAGCCTCTCATTTCACCATCATTCTCCCAATGCAAAGGAAGTTACTCCCAATGTCTAACCCACATTAATGATCATGTCCTTGATCAATATCAAGCAAAGTATACATTTAAAGACACAGCCTGGGCACTGTCAATCGGAAAGATCTAGAAGAGTTAGCATAATACTAGCTGGCTAAAGGGTCACTGAAAAAGGCCAAAGGAGCCTATTAGATATGACATGACTATAACCTTAGTTTCTCTCCCCCAATCCTGCAGGATACCTGGACCACAGGGTACTAGGAAGATATCAAACATAGGGGTGTAAAGGCTCACGTCTAGAGAATATCAGCAGAACAAGGGGATGGGGGGTTCATCGGGAGAAAGATGGCTCTTCCTATAAGCACTGAGGTCCCACAAAGCATGCCCTGCTGGGAACCACTAACCCTGTGCTGAAGGAGGAACAATGACTAGCTCAGGGGCACTTCTTGCTCCTCCTTGATGATTGCTCCCTCACTACAGAGCACAAGGCCATGAGCCAAGTTCCATGAGCCCTCTTTGCTGGTACATTCTGGCTCTACATCTGCCAGTCAGGCAGACTATACTGACAAATGAACAAATTCCTCATGGGCTCAAGAGTGAGAAACAGGGTGGGCAAGGTCAATAACAACTGTGAGACTGGGCTTGGGAAGCCCATGGATTAAAAACAACAACAACAACAACAACAACAGAAGTTTGCTTACAAATTTGTCTTTTTAAATAAAAAATGGAGAGATAGTTGAGTAGTTAAGAGCAATGGCTGCTTTTGTAGAGGACCTACGTTCCACTCCCAGCACCTACAGGGAGGTTCCTATCTCTAGAGGATCCAGCACCCTCTCTTGGCCTCCATGGGTACTGCACACACATGGGGCTCAGACATACATGCAGACAAAACACTGATATACACTAACTACATGAATACGTAAATGAATCATTTTAAAGTAAAGACATTTTAAAATGTAGACATTGCCAGGAGGTGGTGCCTTTAATCCCAGCACTCGGGAGGCGGAGGCAGGCGGATCTCTGTGAGGCCAGCCTGGTCTACAGAACAAGTTCTAGGACAAGCTCCAAAGCTACAGAGAAACCTTGTCTCAAAACAACAACAAAAGGTAGACATTCAGTTAAAATATTTCTCCCCCTATTATTTGTAGAGCAGCCATAGCATCCTGCTGCAGCTCTGTAGTCTTGGAACCCTGCAGCAATATACAACAGTGCATTTCACAGGGCTTTCCAAAGAGACTCACCTGAAGCTACACAGAGACGGTAATTAGAATTGTGAGGAGCACCAAAAGCTGCCAAAAGGAAAGAGGAAGAAAGGAAATGTGCCAACCTGGTACCAACTAATAGTGTTGTTTCAACAGAAGTAATGTATTTTCCATGTCGAACTGTTACATATTTACCATTATCTTCCTACTCAAGTCCCACGGTAAGACACATTCTTTCTTCCACCCAAAACTAAATGAAAGGTAAACATCTCTGATTGGCTGTCTACAGCCCTGTTAAGGAAATTAGTATCATCCAAATCTCCGTTTAGAAAGGATTGTCCATGTGGCCAGTGAGATGGCTAAGCAGGCAGTGGTACGTACTTACCACACAAGCCTGGCAACAGCAGTTTGTGCCTCAAACCCTGGTCACCATATGAGGGTAGAATTAACTCCATTCCGTTGTCCTTTTGTCTCCACAGAGCACCTGACATGCTAGCTACACCCACAAAGTAACAAATAACAAATTGAGCCAGCAAGATGACTCAGTTGGAAGAGGCACTTGCCACCAAACCTGATGGCTTGAATTTAATCCCTGAGACCTACATGGTAGAAGGACAGGGCCATCTCCCTTCTTCTGCAGGTTGTCCTCTGAACTCCTCTGTGACTGAGCTGTGGCACTTCAAATCTGCACATGCATGGACACACACACTGGGGCGGGGTGGGGGGAGCAAATCCTTTAAAAATTAATAGATTACTTTAAATTTGGCAACATATCTATCAGTATTAGTACCTTCAAAATACAGTGTTTAATTTGATTTCATGAATTAAACTGACAAGCCTTAAATACCTGAACTTATGGCCAGAAATGAGGATTGCTTTTTTTTTTCCTACTTTTTATTCAGAGAAGGTTAGATTCACATGTGGTGGTCAGAAACAATAAAGAGATTCCATACACCCTTCGCCCGGGACACGTTGTGCCCAGCTTCAGCAAAATTTCACAAGAAACCCACAGAACTTCTTTAGGTCTCACTAGTTCCTTCTGCATTCATGTGTGAATTTAGTTCTATGAAATTTTATTCCGTGTATAGACAAACCTGCTGAACGTCCATGGTAGTCAAGAGTCAAGATGGCCCCATTGTTGTGGACCTTTTTATAGCCACGGTCATTTTACCTGTCCTGACTCCTGACATTGGTGGACATCATTTGATCCAATGAAGCTATTATTCTGCCGTATGCAGATCAGTATACCAAGCACAGTGATAGATAGTCAGGTAAACTATAACCTACCACCTAGGAGTTCAAGAGGGAACCTGACAGACAGGGTTCCAATCTTTATTGGCCACTGTGACTTTGGGAAAGTATCTAAGATCATAACACAGTTTGTTCCTCAATAACATGGGACTAATAATAGAACTGTAAAAAAAATGAGTGAGTTAATTTTTTTTAAACATGGAAATATCTGACGTATAACAAAGAGATAGATGTTATCATCTAAGAGCTCAATCCTGTGGAGGATGGGAAAAATTCTAATTAGGTCAGCCTGTGTTAAATAATGCTATGTAAATATAAACACAGAATAATTCAAGGGCGGTACAAAGGAGGAGCAGTAAAGTCTAGCTGAGTCAGGCTCCACGGAAAACAGAACATTTGTGCTGGGCTTTGAAGTATGAGTAAGACTTTGACTGAAATAGAAGGGAGGGAAAGATGTTCCCGGCTGATAACCGGCTTTTCTGTGTCCGGAGGCATGAGAGGGCATAGGCCACTCTGAAGACTGAAAGGCAACAGCAAAGGCTTCTGGGAGACTGGAAGAACAGAGGGAGCCAAGTCCGGGGAAGGCTGAAACAAAGTTTTGGAGATGACTTGCAGGTGTCGCTGGAATTGTCACCTCAGAATCCTCGAGGAGAACAGAAAGGAGAAAGGTGCCTCCAAAATGGGCCGATAATAGGGTATATGGAAAAGGATGTTCTAAATTAAAAATCCCGGACAGTGGAGGTCAGTTCCAAACACGAGCAGCTGCCTGCCACACCCAGTCCGTACTCTACCACAAGCTTCCATTCTGGAGTGTTCTAAGCAAATGGAGACTGACTGTGTGGATTCGCACACCCCGATCTGATCTGGCCCTGCCAGGGCAGTTCCGGCTTCACCCAGGTGTCCTCAATTGCTTTCACCAGCTGCTCAAACCTCCCCGGGCTGGCTCTCCAAAGGAAGCCTCTGCCTGGAGACTGGGTGCTTCCTCCTTTCTGTCCCCAGCATTGGCAGTGTCAGCTTTGGGTCACCTTGCTAGGTGTCCCCTTCCGGCTCTGGAGTAGCGATCTCTGGGCCTGCCTCAGCCTGTCTCAGTTTTCCTGCTTCATTCCAGAGAGCCTCTTTTTGGCCTCCCGTGTTGGCTTTCTATCTGAGGCCTGTGGAAGTCTCCAGCTGTCTTCCACAACTTCCCCGTGCTTCTCTGGTCTCAGGTCTCCCGGTGACCTTGGGTGTGGCACAAAGAACAACTGCTCTGAAAAATACGTTCTCCATCAATCATTTGTGGTTCTCATTAGATAAAAAGAAAGGGCAAGGACAAAGAGAGCTTATTGCCCTTGCTCACCTCAGTTATAAGGTTAGCTCCACACAGACTGGGGGGCAGGGGAGATAATTTTCTGGGGGCAGCTGACACATTTCATTTGTTCTTTCATGGCTATATCCATGAGTAAAAGAAAAAGACATTGTAACAAATGGCCCTTGCTTGGTGGATAGTAGTGATGGTTTATGGTTTGGCTCTGAAAACTAAGAAACCAAATAATAAAAACTTGCCTTCCCTCCAAACAGAGTTGAGTATGTCAAATAGTCAAAAATTATGAAGAGGGCATGTAATCAAGCAAGACTTGAAAATAAATAAATACACACCTTTAATCCCAGCACTCGGGAGGCAGAGGCAGACGATCTCTGTAGGTTCGAGGCCAGCCTGGTCTACAGAGTGAGTTTCAGGACAGGCACCAAAGCTACACAGAGAAATCCTGTCTCAAAAAAACAAAAAAAAAAAACAAAAAAAACAAAAAAAAAAANAAAACAAAAAAAACAAAAAAAAAATAAAAAAAAAAAAAAAAGGAACTCCTAAAACAACCCTGGCCATCTCCCAGGCAATAGGGATGTCTTTCTTGTCTGGGAAGGGTGTTAACCGCCCAGACATAATCCATCCACTTCATGTTGTTCCATCAGAGGTAGGGCTTAATGGTCCATTTTGTCAACACCATACCTTCCCAACAAGCAGGTCATGTTGTCCATCTGACACACAGTCCCCTTGCGGCTATCACGTACCAGTCATTCTTCACGTAAACAAGGAAAACACTGAGCTGTGTCCTTGAGAGGAAAGAGGTCACAATAAAAGCCCAGTTGATCAAGAGAAAAGAAAGACAAAATGTTTCTAGTTTTATATCCCAACCCCAACGATCCAATTATAGGTTTGGAAAAATAATAAACTTTTTAAATTCCCCAAGTCCCTACCCAAAACCTTTTACATAACTCGACCTTGTGTCGCTCACAGCCAGGCGCGCAGCAACAGTGGTTTTCTTCCCTTTGTCCTGCTAGGGAGCAGCCTGGGAGAAAAAAGACAAAAACAGGAGCAAGGGCTCAGAAGGGTGAGAGATTAATCTATTTAAGAAATTATATCCTACTTCTCACTGCAAGGAGATGCCCTAGGCTAGGAAGAAAGCGCATTTCCTTCCCCCTTCCGGGCCACCATCCCCTACAGCCTCCACATTCCTTCCCTAGTAGTGTGTTTTTGTTTTGCTCTGCAGTGCTGAGAAACAACCCCAGGGCCTTGAACACTGAGTCACACACACCCCAGTTCTTTCCAGGGAAAGTTTTAATTGACTCTACTTTTCAAAAGTCTAAGAGGGTCTCAAATTAGGAAGCATAGTAAATCCCTCAAGAGTCTTGTTAAAGTGCCGTGTTTGGAGTCCCTCCTTAGACCTAGCAATACTGAATATTTCGGAGATTAAACCTGTAGCACATTTTATGCAGCACATTTGAAACAAATTCCTTAAGGAATCCTGGTTTATGGCCAGGTTCCAGAATAATTTTAAAAACACCAGATCTAAGTGCTTTGTTCACCCGGGTGTGGGGCACAGGGGGCCAGTCTCGAAGGCCCTTACCCTAAGGCTTGCTTGCTTCCTGGAATTTTAGGCAGGCCCTGACAGGGTAAGTCACACAGCACAGTGGGCAGCACTTCTAGGAATACTTCCTGGCCCAAGAAAGACTCTGCTGCACAGGGTTACCAAGTCTACTCCTACTCAATGGATATCGACTGTGTCGTGCTGGCACGACCCATTCCTGAACTCATGTTTTAATCTGTGTCTCCCAAAATCCTTCTGTATGCAATCATCTCCCCCACAGTTGCTGTCACAGCGTCGTTGTTCTCTAAATGTTTACTCAAGGTAAGCACAGTGTTCCAGATACAACCAGGTCACTACCAGTTTTTCCTATAGAGAGTCCCGTCACTGCTTCCACTCCTTGCTTGCCTGACCTAGAATGCTGCAGATTTTCTAGCATAGAAACAGGATATTGGGGCTGGAGAGATGGCTCAGTGGTTAAGAGCATTGCCTGCTCTTACAAAGGTTCTGAGTTCAATTCCCAGCAACCACATGGTGGCTCACAACCATCTGTAGTGAGGTCTGGTACCCTCTTCTGGCCTGCAGACATACACACAGACAGAATATTGTATACATAATAAATAAATAAATAAATAAATATTTTTTTTTAAAAAGAAACAGGATATTTTGTCAAAAATTCTCTTGGAAAAGGGGGTCAGTATTATTGGGGGCATAGGAATTGAAATTCTGAAGGGGCAGAGGCTTGAAGTTCTGATTATATTGCTTTGAAGTTATTTAGTCTACATTTTAATCTTTTTAATTTTATTCAATTTTGTTTTTTATTTTATGTGTGTGTGTGTGTGTGTGTGTGTGTGTGTGTGTGTATTCACGTGCACCACCCAGGACTTATGGAGGTCAGGGGCCAACTCTCAGCAGTTGGTTCTCTCCTTCCTCCTGTCCCTGGGGACTGAACTCAGGTTATCAGGTTTGAGAAAACAGCGCTTTTCCCCACTGAACCATCTTACTGGCCCTTAATTTACACTTTTATGTTTCAGAAGAAACTAAGAGTCCCACAGCCTCTCGGAGTCCACAGGTGTGTAGAGGCAGACTCTCACAAACGATTTTAAACCACAGGAAAATGTCCTGGTAGTTGATGGTTTAATACAGCGGGGAATCACCCGGTGTCCAGAAGCTCTTAAATATTAAAATCAAATCACCTGAGCTCTTGGCAGGACGCCTCCCTCACCCCGCTCCAGCTCCCAGCAGCTGGTTCAATCTGGCCAACATTTTCATTCCTCCCCCCCCCTCCTACTCCCGTGGTAGAAGAAGCAGTAAGAGTTTAAATTTTTTTGAATTTTTTCTAAGAGAAATAAGAAGCCTTCCATGATCCAGGAGTCCTTTCTTCCTTAGATTAGAAAATTGATACTAAATGACTAAAACTAATAAGAAAACATGGACTAGCTTCAACCTCATCTGTACTCGCAAAATTGGGCGGGGCTCAAGAGGTCATCTTCTCTAGGCCTAGGGTACTTTTAGCTTTGTTCCTGCCACTCGCCAACGATTCTGATTGCTAAGGATACTCAAATCAGTTCGGACGTTGGGCCACAAAAATCCTTGAAGTAGGCAGAAGATAGAGCGGCCTCATATTCGCAGACTCTCTTCATGAGTAGTTGCAGAAGTCTCCTTACACAAGGATCAGGAGGTAACCCCAATCATGTCCATTGACTGTATGCTGAGCCTGAGAACCGCACCTTCTAAGACACCCCAGTAGCAGGCCTGCAATCCTGTAGCCGCTCTGTTCCTGCCCCAACTCTAGGAAGGTGACAGGCATCTGATCCCGCTTGGGGCTGCATAGAAGGCGGCCAGGAAACTGCAGGATGGATCTCCTAGCCCCTCATCCCAACCCCAGGTGTGCTGTGCCTCGCTCTGGGGGAGGGATTGGGGGCGCAAGCTCCTGCTGCGCGCCCTGGCCTGTGCAGACTCCACACACCTGGCCACCCCACGGACTTCATTAAGGCTGCGCCTGTGGTACCAGGGCGGGCTGAGAGGTGGAAGTCTGTGTCATGGAGCCCACCGAGAAGCTCTGCAGGAAAACGCGGGGTAAGCACACATCAAGATCGACCTTGGTGAGGGTTTACTGAGCCCGTGAGGTCTGCTGGCCACTCAGTCAGCCTTAAGAGGCTGCTTAGGTCTATGGGTGATAGTGGGAAAGGGAGGTGACCTCCCCACATCCTTTTTTAGGTCTCCAACATTGCTATAATCTAGGTTCGGAGACTCTTCACCTCTCTCAGTACAGTTCCTTAATCCAACAAGGTCCAAATTTGTTGAGCGTCCACTATGCACCATGTTTCTTACTGTGCTACACGCCCTCCTAAACTGTTACTTGTCTGAGTGTCCCTTGGTCCACCCTGATCCCCTCACCCTCTGACTGCACCCCCTCTCCACCTCTCTAAAGTGGTTCCACGGCATATCGAGAATCCCTTGAAAGAAGCTTCAGAGTCAGGGATTGCCCCCAAGAGCTTTATGTATTGTTAGAAAGTGTTTTGTTAGCGACAACATCAAAGGCTTTTTAGTTAGCCTTCCTTTATACATTTTCTGTTTCATTGGAAATGACAGAAACTCCCTGAAGTAAATTTTATTTTGTCAGGAGTATACACAGAAAAGAAGAGGATTGTTTGGGATCCCGGGAAAAGTTCCAGGTGGTGGCTAAGGGCAACCTGTGCCCCTGTACCCCAGCCCTGTGTGATCTTGGGTGGATTATTCCTCAGGCCCCCATTTCATCACCTGGTGGGAAAATGCCTGCCTCGTGGGGATCCAGTGGGTACAGCGGGCGCATATTAAGTGGGCTCAGAGTTGGGGGGTGAGTTTTACGATGGTGTGAAGGGGGTTTTCCTTCCGGATGGGTGCTTTTCCTCACCTGTAAAAGACTTGAACTGGGTGGAAGAGTGGCGGCAGCCTAGCTTGGGGGCGCGGGGTGGAGGGCGCTAGTCTGAGGAAAGCCAGAATAATAGGTCTGGTTTTCGCTTCCTACTCACCCCTCCCCTAACAGTCGTTTATTAGAAAGATCCGAACTGGTACCTGTCCCCTGAACGTGCACCTCTGATGTCTGGGAAAAACTAAGATGTGTACCCAGCTTTCCACTGTTCTCACATTAAGACCCCATCAGGGTTGCCATAGTTGTTTAAATTTTCCAAAGCAGTTGGAGCAGCTAACCCGGTGGTTCTCAATCTGTGACCTCCTTGGGGGGACTGAACGACTTTTCCACAGGGGTCCCAGTCACATGAGACCAATTGGAAAACACAGGTGTTCACATATGCTTCATGTCAGGAGCAAAGTTACAGTTATGAAGTAGCAAGGAATTTTTATGGTTGGGGTTACAGCTGCAGCATCTAATCCATCCTCCGTGTCTCCTTCCAGCCTCATTTGGAAAACAGGAAAATGAAAGCTTAGGTTCTCACAGCAGATAGATCAGCTGTAGGGAGAAAAGGGGCTCTGGCACCTAACACCAGTGGTTGCTGCTCTCCACAGGTCAGGATGCTGGAGGCAAGCCCAGGATTGCTGGACTGGAGTCGGAGGGACCATTGAAGGGTTCTGCCCCACCTCCTGAAGATGACCAAGGCAAGCAGTCCTCATCCTCCAGGGCTGGCATTGGAAAGAGACCACCATCGGAGACCTCTGGGGAATTAATGAGGGATGGCAGCTGCAGAGGGTGCCACAACAAAGACCCAGCACCAGCTGCATGTAGTCCCCAGCCCCGGGAAGACATTTCTTCTCCCCTAGAGAAAGAGGTAAAGAAAGTGAAGCCATCCATCTCTGCAGTCCCCGGTAAGCTCAGGAAGCCTAACACCATGGGGTTAGCATGTACGTTATCTTCAAGATGTTACTCAATGTATGCTACACACAAAACTATGCTTTCTGAAGCAGGCCTAACCCCCAGTGTCCTCAGTACATTGGCCAAGAGGAGCCAACAGGAGAACCTGAAGGAATCCCTAGAAGTGACCTTTCAATTTCGGAAAAAGACTCGAACCCTGTACCGCTCAGGTTAGTCCAGAAAGGTAGAAGAAACTGTAGCTCTGTGCAAAGTGTGGCCCAGGAGATGCTGGGGTAAGGTTAGTCACTTTTTTGCATGTTTCTCTTTGTTCATGGCAGCACCAACATCTCTGACCCCAGAAGGGAAGACCAGGCAAGCTGTCTTGTGTTGTTAGACCTGGAGAGAAGAGTCAGAATGCATATATCACACTATGCATGCTGAAAGGCATGGCTCTTGCTTTGGCACCCATGGGCGTACCTGCTATGGATGCCCAGTGGGCACCTCCTTTTCTTCTCTCCTGCTGTGGTATCTAGCCACCCCCCTTTTTCTGCAGACCAGCTGGAGGAGCTAGAACGGATATTCCAGGAAGACCACTATCCAGACGGTGACAAGCGTCGAGAGATTGCCCACATGGTGGGGGTCACCCCTCAACGCATCATGGTAAAGGGGGGCTGTTGGTCAGTGGGGTGAAATGGTAGCTGCTGGTCAGAGCTATCAGAGAGGGGGGGCATGTGTTCAGTCTCAGCTGTGATAGAGACAGAAGTTAGTCTCAGATGCAGGGGTGTCCCAACTGATCCATGGGCCACAGCTTTAACCAATTAAATGAGAAAGAAGGATACCACAGAGATCTTTTTATATTTCTAAGCTAAAAGGTAGCTGAAACCAAGTAAAGTCTCCTCCACAGTGACACCCAAGACAGTCTCTGCCAGCATTCTCAAGTTTCAGGTGCCCTTCCTCTGTCCATAGGTGTGGTTTCAGAACCGTAGGGCAAAATGGCGAAAACTAGAGAAACTGAGTGAGAAGGAGACTAAAGACGGTTCTGTAGCCCCCAGTGCTGACAGCAGTCAACGCAGGTGAGAATAGCTGCTGGGTTGTTCACACCAAGCAGAAGTGGGGTGCACATAAAAGTTCTGGGGGTCTTGTTGGTAGCTGGGTGTGAGTGCTCGGGGTTACTGTCTAATCCTTCAAGGAATTTGAGCTGGGCTTGCGTCAAGGAGTTGCTGGTGCCTTTGAGTGGCCCTTTCCTTGCACCACTTCTGAGTTCTAAATCCAGTGGCCATAGAAGCTACAGCCTTGTCTGTTCTGCCTCCAGGTCTGCTCCTGAGCTCCTAGCTACTATGCCAACAGATCTAGAACCTGGCCCCATTCCTCCAGAGCACATTTTGGATGCCTTGCCAGGTCAGTTACCACTTTCAGAACGTTTCCCTGGGTGGGGGAAGATGAAAGCTAAGAAGACAGTTGGAACAGAAAGTCCCTGCTCCATAGCGGTAGCCATGGGGACAGCTCTCCAGGGTCCTGTGCCCGGGTTCCCTGGCTGTTGCACTGCCTGCCATTCAGCAGGATCCTAGATGCTTCTCTATCCCCACCTTCTTATGCTGAAAGGTCCTGTTTGCCATACTTTCCTAGAGCCCCCCATGCTGCTGGCTTCTGACCAGACTCAGACCCCCTCTCAGCGCAATGAGGGTGCTCAGAGGATGGCAGTGACCCCACCACTCTTCAGCCCCCCACCTCTTCGAAGGACCAACCTTCCTCCTTCCCTTAGTCCTGTCCACGTTCCTCAAGTGATGCCTCCACTGAGGGACATTCCTGGAAGTAACAGCATACAAAAGGACAGGCCCTGTGGGTCCTGGGGTACCAGGTACGGGATAGAGGGGAGAGGGAAAGGCTGAGAGGGCTTATGTGTTGCAGAGTTAAAAGATGTGTTGAGTTTACGGTAAGAATGATCTAATTCTTTGTAGCAATAGAAGAGAAAGAATGAGAAGCAGTGAGCAGGGGGTTTGTGGTGGGAGGAGGAGATGAGGCACTGGCGACAATCCAGGGTTTGATGTTGTCACAGAGATGGAGAAAAGGGGAGGGGGTTAAGAGGGAATGGTCTTTTTACTGGGAATGAGGTCACTAAATACTCCGCTGTCCCCCCACAGCATCACCTCCCCACCCACCTGCTCAAATTTGGAAGACCTGGGGCCTCAGGATTATCAAGCAAGCAGCCAGCTGGGTTCATTCCAGTTCTCGCAGGCTCCGCAGACCCCTCTCTTCCCACCCTTTCAGCCCCACTTTCCTTATCTGCCCCCCTTCCCTCTGCCCATTCCAAGCTTTCTACCACCGGAAGACTCTCTTTTCTCACTTCCATTTGGCCTCAGTGGGGACACATCGCAGGATTATTGCCCAGGGCCGCCACCAGGTCAGATCTTGCTACAGCCACCTACTGGAAATATGGGTGAGTTGGTACTGGAAAGGAAGATTCCCCACTTTTGTCTGAAGTTGAGAAAGACACAATGCCTCCTTAATCTAGAAGGCAGAATGAGGCAGATCATGGGTAGTGAGCAAACCTCTGGCCCCTGCTTGTAGCGACTGAAAAACTTCAGTTGCTGAAGGATTTGGTGACTATTAGAAATAATGAACAAAAAGGACCTGGTACAGAAATGGCAGCAGCCATTATGCCAAACTCCCTAGACTTCTAAAACTCCCAAAGCCCTCCATCATGAATGAAAGAGATATCTGGTGGTTCTAGATCTCCTTGGTGCCTATAAGGGCCAGCTCTTGGCCTTGACCTATGGTCTACTAAGTCCCAGGGCCTGGAATTGAGCCTGTCTGTTCCTGGGGGAGAGGCTTGTGTTAATGATTCACCCAGGCTGCACTAGGACCTAAATCTTGGGCCTGAAGAAAGAGACTCACACAATTTGTTTTCAATGTTTTTTTTTAATGGGAAATATGTTTATTTTGAAATTATTTTAGTTTAGAAATACAAAACCTCTTGGGGAGGGGAAAAGGAAAGAAAAACACAAAGTATACAGGCAACTTTTTACTTCATAAGCTTCTCACACCCTCATTTGCTCCTAGTTCCCGCAAAGAGAAAGCACTCAGCCACCCACAATAATGCTATTAATAGGGATATGGATCCGTTTCACAAGAAGCCGATGAATCCCATGATAGCAAATCCTTATGGCTGTGGCAATGGCAATCTTCTGGAATTCTTTTCTGTCGGGCATGGTGCATCCTTTAACCAGCTGAATTGAGTCCTTTACTAACTGCTGACTTGGCTCAACAAACTGCATTACCTGATCCAGGACTGATTGCGGGATGGCGGCTTGAGGAGGCAAAGACACGTAGCTTAGGAGAGGACCGGTTTTCAATGTTTTCAGTCATGTCCAATAATTCCCATATTCTTTGATTCCACAGGTCCAGGGCCCTGGAGTGGCCATTGTTTGCCAGAACCTCCCTTCCCTGGTCCACTCTGCCCACAGACTCTGGGACCCCCTATGGGGGCAGAGGGCTACTTTCCAGACCTGCTTCCAGCTCCGTGTGCTCAGCCTATAAGCAAACACCTTCCATTAGAACTCAATGGGCTTGCTGAAGGCACTAGACCAGAGACAGGGTCCTCACTGAACAAAACGCCAGAACAGCAGACAGCCTCTTCCCTTGAGCAGCCCACACGAGAGGAAGTGAGGGACAAGATTAAGAATAGCCATGGCCCTGGGACTAAAGAGTGAAGAGAAGGTCCTTGTCGGGGGACTGTGGAGAAGAACAGGATTGAGGCACTCGTGCAAAGAGCAGGACTTAACGTTCAGAAAGGCTATGGACTGGCCTAGTATGGGAGCCCAAGGTCTTCCTACTCTAGGTTTTATGAAGGAAGAGAGCTGGCATCATTTTTTTTTTCCTTTAACCCTTAGAAGTTCTGAAGAGAATTGGGCCATGCTACTTGTAAATGTTACATCACTTTCTGTGACTTTAGTTCCTTCCTAGACGTTGAGGTGGTGTCCAGTGTATGCAATAAAACAGTAACTATTGGGTGTTTTTCTGTGAATGAAGAGCTGTGCTTCTAACTACTTCTGTGTTGGGAACAGTGAGCCCCCAGATCCTGTTTCTTGTAAACAACTTGTTTTCCCCTGATCTGAGTGCCTACAGCTGCTCTGAGCAAGAGACCTTCAGGAGTTCCTGATGACAGGAGAGTGGTTTCTGGTGGGTTTGGCTGGGGCGTGGCTATCTCTATATAGTCTGCCCTGAACACAATAAAGGGGGCATTCATGGGGCATTCTGGCATCAATGATGACCTGTGTCTCTCTCTGTGAGTCTTTGTGTGTTTCAATCTCTAGCCCCTTGCCCAGTTCACGATCTGTATGGTGGAGCATAGAGTGCAGACAGGCGCCGGGCGCCACACTTCTGGGTGTTTCTTAGATGTAACCTTTAAAGGAGTTCCCCACTGTGTATCATTGTCCGGAGCCTGGCATTTTTATGGGTCTATTTCTTCACTAAAGAGGGATTTGGGCACCTTATGATTTTTCCTTTAGTTCTGCTGCTAAAATAGTCTATTCCCAAACCCCAAACTGAAAGCGAGTCTGGGCTCCTCAAATTTGGGCCTTGCAGGATCACTGGAGAAATGTGAGTGCATGGAAGCTATTGGATGTGGGCATGAAGCTGTATAACTCTTGTTACTGTGAATCCTAACTTCCCCCCAAATTATTTTCTGATGAAGGGTGGGGATAATAGGAATAAAGAATGAGGTGTGGAGGATACCTGAAATAGTATAGCAAGAAGGCAGTTCTTCCCTGGCTAGGGTGATGTCATAGTATGTCTTATTTTAGATAGCACTGACCTCACCGGGTTGGGATGAAGGTTCCAAGGGTCTTTCTGTCTTCTACACCATAGCTGGGAAAGGAACCAAAAGAATGTGACTAGGTACCTGGAAAGAATATATATGCTAATACCTACAGATTCTTAACTCAGCCACAGTCTGAAGTTGTGCAGGTCTGTTTGTTTATGGCTACTCTTTGTGATTGCGAGTTAATCTAGGCAGCTATGGTAATGGTTTGGGGTATGGGAAGAAGAGAGAAAACAGGAGGTTGACAAAAGAAAAATCTCAATGACTAGACAAGGGGTCAAGAGCTCAGGAGGGAATGGACAGAGCATAAGAACATGCCTGTGTATGCTTGCCTGTCCTCCAGTCATTGCAGACAAACTTCAGGCCTGCATAAGGGCTAAGTACTTCTTTTCTCATATGGACAAACTGGAGCAATGACCGATTCCACAACAAAGGAAAAATATTAGTTATACTGGTTCTGTGTATGAGTTTTTGCGTTAGTATAATGGTAAGATGGTGGGTGTACAGTTTGTATGAGAAAGTAAAGGATAGTAATGATGTAAGAGAGATGGATTCAAATGAAAGAGACTGTAGGAAATAACAAGACATGGACTGGGTGAGAGATTTCATTCTGTGATTATTCTCTTCTATCCTCAAATTCTACTAAAGAAGAAAAGTAATGTCCAGATACAGAAACGGTAAGGTGAAGGGACCCGAAGGTCCAAGGTAAAAAAGACTAGATCATGAGACCCAGAGAAAATAGTTGGGAGGAGCAAAGAGATTCCAGGTGAAAAGAAGCTCAAACTGAAAATAGGCACCCAGAGAAAACTGGGGGTTCATAGCTTCAAAGGGGGGAAATAGAGAGCAGAGTTCTGAAGATCAGTATTCTCACACAGGAGGAGGCTTCAAGGAACTGAAAGATGAGTTAGGGAGATAGGTGCAAATTTGTCTTTCGGGGTGCAGAAAGCCACCAGGGAACGTGCTCATGATGGGCTGAAATGAACACGGAGGGCAGGTGGATGTGCGTAGCTGGAAAGTGTAAAGAGAACACAACGTGAGGGAACTACATTTGTGAGTACCGATTAAGTGAGCAGAAGAGGGACATGTAAGAAAAGGAGAGGGGAGATAAGGAACTTGGGGAGAATTCAGGGAGGGTGGGTGAGCGGGCATCAGGACAGTGAAGACAAGAGTGTACCATGGAACAGCAGGGAGAGGTAACAGGGAGAAGGAGACTGGGTTGTAAGGAGCATCGTGAGATCTGTGTTCATATGGAGACGGATGGTCACCCACAAGTCTACAGTGCGGGAGGCAAGGAAGAAGAGGTGGATCTAACAGGAAAGGATTGCTATGGCTGTAGCAGATGGGAGGGTGCACCCTGCAAGTAGGAAGGGTGTTTCTAATGGGAAACCAAGGTGCAGGTGACTTGAATGATATTCAGAGAATGCAAGGAATGTTAAGGTCAAAACTATTGTCACAGGAGTTAAGTGATGGGGAGACATGGAAAAAAGAATTTGCCTACATGAATGACAGATCTATAAGAGTCTAGGAAGGGAAACATCAGTGGTCATATTAAGAGTGTATTATTCTCAGCACTGAATGGCAGCTGGATTAAAACGGCCAATTCTCAGAAAGCTTTTAGGGAGCACATAACAGTTCAGTCTTGTATCCCCTTTTCCATGTCTTTTCAGCTATGAATCAACCTCCCTGTAAGTTAAAGATATATTTATCATCCAACTCTTGTAGCCCACGTTTCCTAAATTAGGATTTGCTTTGATTATTGAATAATTTTTTTTCACAGAAAAACACTCTCACAATGGACTGTTTACATATTCACCAAAATAGTTCTGGGTTCCATGGCTATAAGAACCACCAGAGACCACTTTTTAGATGTGGAAAAGAACTATCTTTGGTACACAGTCACCTTCTCCATTGATCTTTGAGGTAGCCCTTCAAATTCACAGCTTTAGATTCAATCATCTGCAATCCAAAACTATTTGGAAGAAAATAGAATCTGTACTGAGCATGTGTAGATATTTTCCTTGTCATTTAGCATACTATTTGCATTGTTTGGGGTATTATAATCAAGACATGAGTCGAAGTATATGAGAAAATATGTATAGATTGTGTGCACGCTGACATTGCAGCAGAGGGACTTGAACATCTACCTATTTTTTGCATCCCAGGGAATCCTAGGATTAATCTTACATGAATGTATGGGAATTTACAAACTAAGTTGGAAAATGCAGCCTAGTGTTGTAATTATCAATTCTTTGCCACTCAAGGGTCATAGCACCAGCAGTGCCCTTACCTTAGGCATTCAAATGTATAGCCTGGAATATGGATGTCTCTTATTATGGGCACAAGGAAGTCTTTTAAAGGAGACATTTCACAAATCCTTTTGATTTACATTTGGTTTCATAAGGCCCAGGAAATGCGCAACCTTGAAACAGATAAGTGAGAAAAAGACTTTTTGTTCTCATCGGGTATCACCTATTCAGTTGTTGTCAAAACTCAAACTTGGGGGCTGGCTCAGTGGTTAAGAGCACTGACTGCTCTTCCAGAGGTTCTGAGTTCAATTCCCAGCAACCACATGGTAGCTCAGAATCGTCTGAAATGAGATCTGGCGCCCTCTTCTGGTGTGTGGCCATACATGCAGGCAGAATGTTGTATACATAAGAAATAAATCTTAAAAAAAAAACCCTCAAACTTGGTAGAGATATAGTCTAGTTAGCACTCTGTGTTTTCCTACAGCTTGGGATTGGTTTGGACTCCTTTCAGTGATTGGTAGCACCCTGTATATGGCAAATGTGCGTGTGTGCGTGTGCACACATGTGAGTTTGCACCTGTGTGATTGTGTGCATATGTGAGTGTATGTACAAGCATGTGGGTGGAGTGTGTATGCTCCCACCCCCACACATACAAATTTTGAAAACTGAAACTCAGTGAACTTCAAGATGTAGCCTAATTGCAACTCTTAGACCACATGTTAGACAATATAAACATACTTTTACTAAAAATAGACATAAGTATTGAAAGATAAAAAATGAAAGGTGGCCTGAAGACAGGAAATGAGTGTTCTTTAGAAGCCTAGAAACTAGAAATTGAAGAAACTTCCTAGGCTGTTAAGCCCGAACTACTGACACACCAGAAGCACTCGTACCCCATCATCTCTATGACATCTTAACAGCCTGGGTCTTTGTAGGTGCTAGTTCACAAAACTCTTGAACAAATTGCCTCTCAAGTTCTTGATTCTGGGAGGAAACCAAATCTAGCTTCCCAGAATAGAGCGGAGTTTAGTTCTCCTGAGGCAGAACAAAGAATAAACTAAAGCCGGGACCACTGGGGATGGTGTGCAATCCCTGAAGGCCTCTCATTCTTCAGACATACCGGAAATGCTTTGCTCAGCCTTCACACAGCTTGGGCTCCAGGGTCCTTGTCTCTGATCAGGTGAATGTGATTTTCTATTGTTCCTCAGGAATGAGGGCAATTTCAGGTCCGGACCTTACCTCACCAAAAGCTGTCTGTGTTGCTTACTGCAGACTGTCATCTCCATCTAATAGGATCTCTGCTAACGGGGTCTCTAGTAAAGAACATTGGTGAGGTGTTTTGTTGGTCCCTGCAGCATGGTCATATTCTTACCAATTACAGCCTCCAGGACATTTTAGTAAAAGGTGTTTTGAGGCTAATTCACTCCCAATTTGTACTTGGAGAAATAACATCTCATCTCAGATCTAAATATGCTAAGATTTGTGTCGCCTGTTCAGCTTTATTTGGTTAGTTATAGCTCTTCGTGATCTTAAGATGTTTTGAAATCCTTGTGGGATACTGCCCATCTTAGAATTTCTTATTCTATTTGAATTTTTTCTAATTTTTTCTAATTGAAAGTGGGTTTTTTTTTTGGATATTTTATATTTCACCCATTGCTAAACTAATAAGCAGGACAATAAGGGTGCATTAGATAGTCTGTCATTCACCTGGAAAATAATCTATTACTGGCACTTTGTGTTAAACTAGCCATGTATCTTCATCGGTACTATCATCCAAAGCCATCTTTTGTTAGCTTTTCCAAAATATTATGTTCAGAGAACCTGCTTTTATGACCCAATAAAATCAACATATTTTCTGTAATGCAACCAGATGTCAACCTAATGACATAACAAATGCTTTGCACTTCAGGGACACCCACTATCTTTTATGCCTGTAAGAACAGTGTGATTTGAATGAGAATGGTCTCCATAGGTTCACATATTTGAAGGTTTGGTCCCCATTGGTGAACTGTTTGGGAAGGATTAGGAGGTGTGGCCGTTTTGGCAGAGGTGTATCACCAGGGTGGGATGTCAGGTTACAAAAGTACCCGTCACTCCCAGTTAGCTCTCTGTTTCATGCTTGTGAATCAAGATGTGAGCTCTCAGCTACTGCTCTAGCACCATGCCTGCTGCCATGTTTCCACTGCGGTGGTCATGGACTCACCTTCTGAAACTGTTAGCCCCAAATAAAGGCTTTCTTTTACAAATTTCCTTGATCATGAGGTCTTATCACAGCAATAAAAAAGAAGACAAATATTATTTTAATCAGTGTTTCATTAAGACATTTTGAAACACAGTGTCACTTATTTTTACCCCCTCTTCTCTCCCATTTCCTTGAGCCCCCTTGTGCCCCCATAACCTCTTTTTCTTTTTCTTGGCTCATGTATCATATTGCCTTTCTCACATCTTCAACTTCTTATTCTTTCCTCTTGTGGTTTCTTTACTAGTGTCATACCCTATACTCACACTTGCACCCACATACATACATACATACATACATACATATATACACACGATATATACATATATAAACAAACTAGGATTTGCATGTGAGAAGTGATATCTGTCATTCAGAGTTTATATTACCTCATTTAATACAATAATATCTCTATTTTTCTGTAAGGCTCATTTTTGTTGTATGCCTACAACAAAATTCCATTATGTATACATATCACCTTTTCAGTCTCCATCCCTCTGTGGGTAGATATCCATTTCCTTGTGAACAATGCAGGAATAAGCATGGAAATGCCAGTATGTCTGCAGTAAGATAGTCTTTGGAGTATATGCTGAAAGTGGTAGGGTTTTTGTTGTTGGTGGTGGTGGGTTTTTTTTTTTTTTCCCAAGACAAGATTTCTCTGTAGCTTTGGAGCCTATCCTGGAACTAGCTCTTGTAGACCAGGTTGGCCTCCAACTCACAGAGATCCACCTGCCTCTGCCTCCGCCGAGTGCAGGGATTAAAGTTGTGCACCACCACTGCCCGGCTAAAAGTGGTAGGGTTTTATGGTAGATGGATTTTATGGCTTTTAGAAACCCCCACACTGTGCACACTGTGCACATGATAACTGCACAGGCTTACACTCCCACCAGCAGTGGATAGGGATTCCTTTGTCCTCACATCCTCACCAGCAGTTGGTTGATTGTTTGGTTTTATATGTTTATTTTTTTTAATTGTTTATGACCTACATTTCAAAAATCTCTTATAGAAGTTGTTGGAGCCCATGTGGGTCCAACACAGATTCCCTAACTGGACTGGAACGGAGTTGCGAGGAATAATCAGACACAACTTACACGGTCATCATGGAAGGGCAAGATCTCTCTCCAAAGATCTCTCATTTATTCTCCAAACAGCTTATATATATCCTCACATCAATAGAGTGGGAACACATTAGGCTGTCTCCTAGGCAACCAGGTGCCTGTGCTCAGGTCAAGTCCGCATCTAGCAGTCAGGTAGGCCATGAATTAGCATCTCTATAAGACATCCTTCAAATTACAAAGGAAGGAAGCACCAAACATCCTGACCAGTTTCAGTCAACACCTCTCCTCAGGAGATCTACATTTCTAACAAGTACATCCTTGCTATTGTTAGGCAGAGACAGCTTGTCTGCAGAGCTACTTGATCAGCTCAGACTGGGCCGATGGCTTTTGTGCTATACAGAAATATGGACCTACAAGAAGTACTTAAGAATTTTACATTACATGTATTTTCATGAAGCTTCTAAACAATCAGCTTGATAGAAATTAGTTTCTATTAAATATCAATTTGTCTCTATCAAGTCTTTGAGACCCTCTCCTCAAGAAAAATGATAGGGTTATTGAAGCCTTCTATGATGCCCTGCTTTAGGTTCCAAGGCCACCTTTTTGATTCATTTTATTTTTTCATTTAAACCATCTAATTTCTAGATCACATTCCTTTCCTTGATCAAACAGGCTGAAATAAGAATCAAGGCTTTTGTCTATCATCAGTTGTCATGGTAACTACCTCAGGAGCTACATTATAGCAACTCTGCTCTTTGCTATCTCCTTTGGAAAGTTCTTGCACCACTTCTTGTTCTTGCCTTTGCTGCGGTTTTTTGTAGTTGTTTGGTTGTTTCCTGAATGGGAGACCAGTTTGCACATGCTGGGAAGTTCACTGCTCCCTTAGCCCTAGGCACATTCCAGCCTCACTCCACCGTCCCCTGCCCAACCACCCCTGATTGACACATCTTCTAGGAGCTCGCATTCGGCTGTTAGCCAGGGTACCACCCTTCTTTGCAAATGCTAGAAAAATTTCAGTAAAGTAAATATCAGCACAGCTGTTTAGTTCCCCTACAATTTTTTCCCACTAGATGGCAATGCATCATCAGTTTCTTTATGCGCCTAAAAATTCTGGTGGTTTAGTCAGAAGGGCCCAGTAGGGGATCTTTGCTCAGTCCTTTCCCCTAAATGCCCTAGAGCATCCTATCAAAGATTTAGTTATCAGTCAGTTGGCTTTTAGTTCGGCTTTTCAGGTAAATGGCAAATTCAGATAAGCAACAAATGATTTTTTTTTTAAAGCATAGACAAGCTGTATTTTGAGGTGCCGGATATTTTTATCTACTCAACCTGGGAGCCCTGTAGCACTTAGCTAAGAATACATGTGCCCATGAAAAGCCCATGATTCAGAAGCCATGGAGCCTGCCTTTGTATCTACTCAGCCTCCTGCACGGCAGGCTTCTGAGCAGTTCATTGCTAACATTTCCCAGCCACTTCTCCACTTCCCCCATCCTTTCTCTTCCAGTCGTGTAGCTTTAGATTTCTCCATACGGGCTTCTGTTTTTTTACAATTATTATTTTTTTTCTTCGGGAAATTTTAAAGCTGCTTGGTTCCTATCTCTTCTTGTCAGCTGAATATTTCATGTTTATGTAACTTTATGACACAAAACAGACTCTAAACTCCTACTTACACATCATCTGCATTAATGGAACGTGGGATGGGAACAGGCTACAAAAGACAATTTAGCTGAAGTCTTAAATGGCTATGATTACTTAGGAATAAATTTGATTTTTTTGGAGGGAAGGTTTTCTCTGTTTGTACAGAAGTAGTGCGTGCTTGGGTCTAGAGGGACACTGAAGGAGATTTAGTTCTTACATTTGTGGTGTACTGTATAGTGCTCTGTCATAAATACCTTCCCATTTGGATTTTATACCAAAGCCCTGAGAAATAAGGGAAGGCATTTGTTCCAGCAGTTAAGAGGGATTTATAGGCACGAAATGTACTTGACGGATACAAAGATGAATAAAATGTCTTCCTAGCGTTCTGGGAACCTTGAGTCTCACAGGGCAGGCTGCCAACACAAAGGACTAGTTAAAGGCAAGGGGCAATGCCGAGCAGGGCTGGCTGTGTGGAACTGACCATGAGAACAAAGGGAACAGAAGCACAAGGAATAGCAGCTCTATCTGTGCACTGAGGCAGCCTGAGAAAGCTTAGAGTGTGGTTATAGAACCAGCTCCTGCAGGAAGAGCAAGCCTTTGGATAAGCAAGGAAGGGCAGTTTTCTCAGCAGAAGCAAGTGCAGGACGAGGATGAGGGAGCTCAGGGTGATGCTGTGTACTGGAGCAGCTGGTGGGAAGCTGTGAGGGAAGCTGAGGCTGGAGTGGGAATAGGGAGAGGCCTAGGTCATGGTATTCAGACTGCATTCTTTGCACAAACACAGGCACTGGGTGTTTTAACTGATGGGCATGTCTCTCTTCCATCTGTGCTTTCAAAAGAGAAATGAACAGAAGACTGTCAGATTTCAGAAATAATCAATGTTCTAATGAAGAGACACAGCCAATTTGCCTGAACAAAGATACTTTGTGTTTGCTAAGGCTGAGTTCCAATGTGAAGAAAAAAATATGAAATTGGAGTCAGAGCTGAGAACCAAAGACAGCCTGTAGGCTTGTGTGTATGGGAAGTATTGCTTAGGCCAGGAACCATACAGAGTTGTCTATCAGGGCAAGTATGAGAAGAAAAGTCATCCTAGGCAGACTCACTGTGCTTGTTCTGGAAACATCTTGGAGAAGAGGAATGAGACAGTGATCTGGTATTGAGATGGTCTAGTAACAGGCAGTTTAAGAGCAGCGGTAGAAGGAGCTAGTAGAAATGTTTGGTTGAAAATGAACCAGAAAGGGCTGGAGAGATGGCTCAGTGGGTGGGAGTACCTGCTGCTCCTCCAGAAGACCTGCACCCACATGGCAGCTCACAACTGTCTATAACTCCAGGTCCAGGGGACTTGACATCCTCACACAGACATATATTCAGGTAAAACATCAATGCACATAAAATAAAAGTATATAAAAAAAGAGAAAATGATCCAGAGCTCAGTGAAGACTGTAGGGCACAGAGAAGTCAGACTAGTAAATGTACAAATGGGGTTATAAATATCCCAATTTCCAGAAGAAAAATCATGGAAGTTTAAATTATTTCCAAAACTCTGCATGGTGGTGGTGCACACCTCTAATCCCAGCACTCTGGAGGCAGAGGCAGGAGGATCTCTGTGAGTTCAAGGCTAACCTAGTCTACAGAGCAGTTCCAGGACAGCCAGGGCTACACAAAGAAACCCCATCTCAAAAAAAAAAAAATATTTCCAAAACTCATTCTAGGCAAACCTTCATGAATATTTTTGGATTGTTTTACTTTCTAAATATAGGTAGCAAGGTCTTGCTTCACGAAGCTCTTTAAATTCTGAGAGTTTTCTTAGGTGAAAGGGCACCGGTCATAGCCTGTTCTGTCCTGTCTTTTGCTTATGTTTTATGAGACTGTGGGGAGCTGAAAGTACTCTCTGGGTAAAGCCAGAAAATGGTTTGCAAATGAAATATTAATGGTAATGATAACAGTATATTTAGTATTCATTGTGTGACTAGCTCTCTGCTGAGTAATTTCATTTGAAGGCAATATAAATATGGTAGGTCAAAATGTGAGGCTCAGGTGGAGTGAAGTGCTTGCCCCAAGTTGTAAAAAGAATAAGTGTCAGATGGCATTCCCTTGTCATGAGATGTGCACTTCAGTAAGCAAGGGTATTGCGAGTTTAGGAGGGCATCGTGAAAACAACAGGTCGAAACCAGAAGTGGAATCAATCCTTCAGTAGGTCTTGTGCCTGTGTCTCTAAAAAAATGCAAATAGTACTGCAACGCTTTTCTCCAGTAGGAAACAAGATTATTTAGTTGGAGAAGAGTGAGGAATGAATGGCTGTAAAGCAGACATGAGGGTTGCATACTCACAAACCAGGAAGAGAATCAGGACTCATGAAAAACATGGGCAGAGAGGAAAGTGAGGCGTTGGGGGCTGGGGAGAAACATAAGGATTTTAGAGGGTCCCCTGTGGAATCGGCCATTTGGGTCCACCCATGGCAAGTCCTTTTAATGCTAGGGGAGAGGAGGAAAAGAACATCTCGGTGTTGTGGGACGCTCTTCCAGAATGACAGGCGATAGGACAGGAGTCCATAGAGCGGTGGAGTCATTCCAGTGTCCAGGAAATAATTATCAGATAATCATGTTTGTTTTGGTGCTGGAGACACATGCTAAATATAACAACAGATTAAAAAGAAGACCTTCTGGAACCAGACAAATGGCTCAGTTAGTAAATCACTTGCTGCAAAAGCCTGAGTACCTGAATTTCATTCCCAGAACCCACATAAGATGCTGGGAACAGTGGTGCATGCCTGTAACCCACTGGGAGGGCCGGAACAGAGGAATCCCTGGGGCTCACTGGTTAGTCAGTCTAGCCTAATATGCAAGTTCCACACTCAATGAGAAACCCTGTTTCAGAAAAACAAGGTGAAGGACAGTGGGCGAAGCACCTGCTGCTAACCTTTAGCCTCTGTGTGTACTCACGCGTGTATACACGGGCGTCTAACTCCCAAGTGTTTAAAAACGCTCTCAGTTTGCTTTCTAGTTCTCTAGTGGCCAACTCTGTTTCCCCTTTATTAGTTACTTCCAACATTATCGTATTCCAGAGAAGAAATCCAGTCTGATGCATCAAATCCATCTTGTTCAAAAATGTTTTATATTCTCCTCTAACTTTACACACACACACACACACATATACACACACACACACACACACACACATCAGAAAACTGTCTCTAGTATCTGAAGGCCCCAGTCAAGGCTGATAAATTACCTGGAGACCATACCTTGACCCTTGTTTCCAATCTGTTGCCCCACCCAACTTGGCCCGTCACCAGCACCTGCTTATTAACCTCCAATAAATACGAGCTCCAGTCCTTCCGGCTCCCTCAAGCACCCGCGCTGCCCATCTTCTCTCTGTTAAGACTTTCCACCTCCCGGAAAGCCGCCTTCAAACTTTTATGAAAACATCAAACTCTGCAGGCCACTTGCTGAAATCTCAGTGGAGAACACGGAGCAGTTTGCACCCGTAGCTCATAATTAATTGGCCGAGTGACTTTCAGCAAGTCCCTTTCCATTTCCAGCGCCACTAAGTGGCTCTACCAATACCATAACCAAGGTGTTAAAGATACAAGGGTCTTCCAAGTTTGTTTCTGTTTTTACCACCAATAGTGAATACTCTCACTCCCATCACAAGTTGATCTTAAGAAAACACCCAAGAACTGGCCTGATGGGTCCCATCTTGTGGTGGCCTAAGGTTTCTCTGTGACTCTATTCCACCACCGCTAATGGTCTGTTGGTCTTGGCTACCGTCCCTGAACAGTCTGAACTTTCTCCTTGGTGTGTGCGAGCCCCTGGGTCTGCGAGCAGATTTAGAATTTCCATATTAGTGCACGCACAGACTGGCTCCCGCTCCCCGTTTCCATTTGCATTGTTCGGGGTAGCTGCCTCTGAAACACTCAGGTGAAGTGCCAGGGAAATAGTTATCTGCTCATTGGTGTTTCATTTGTGGCCAGACTTGGCCCTGCCCTGTTGCAAGTTCTGCCCTCAGGCTCATGACTCATTCACCAAGCAACAGGAATCAGCCATCGCCTTCCTCACCAGTTGGGAAAAACAGTTTATAGCGCCTTTCCTCCCCAAATTCTGTGTTCACTGCCCACTGCCCACCCAGAATCAACATTCCCTGATCACCAATTGTCATTTCTTTTTGTAACATTCTGTGGTGATTGCAGCCTGGGCCCTCTTACAAGAAAGAAACTAGGGAAATTTCCACTCATAAACGTCATTTTAAAAATGGGAAGGCTGGGGGAAAAAATGGGTCAAAGGCTGTTGAGTATAAAGAACGTTCTAAATGTAAGGAAGTTTTTTGAATCCTGGGCTAAGTTTGGCCCTTCTTGCTAGCTCATTTGCTTGTAACCATTGACCTTTCCACACACCTAGGTTCAGAGTGAGAAGCTTACGTTAAGCTGCTGGCTCTGGTCTCTACAGTCATTCAGCTCCTGAGTCATGTTTACAGCTAATGCAGCTTTAGGGCCACTGGTCTGTGCTGGTGATCAAGCCAAGTCATCAGCACGTAAGATATTTACAGAGAGGTCTGAAAGCCAAGCCCAAACATGCACAAGTGTCTCACTGTGTCACAGGGAGGTGGATTAGCAAGGAGTCTGTGCAGGGCTGCTACACCAAAACACTGGCTTTCTACAAGCTGATCTGCAAAACAATTCATAATGGAAATACCACTAAATACTTAATTACATAATTAAATACATAATAAGGCTAATACCACTAAAACCCACACAGACTATATGGGTACCTCAAGAGAATGCAAACCACAATCAAGTTTACTTCTGGGAGATAAATATGTGTCATAGGAAGGAAGTCAGTACATGTAATCTATTTAGACTTTTGAAGACTTTTAAATAATATCTGTCAAAAAGCAACCATGGGGTGGGGCTGAGTGGTAGAATGCTAGCCTATCAATCAATGCTCTAGATTTGATCCTCAAAACTAAAAGAAAAAGGGAAAAAACAATCCCCACAGGCTGACGTTATCAAAAATCATTCTAAATAACTAAGACAGTAAGTAATAAGCAATAAAATGCTAAGTTCAGAGTTAACCTTAAGTGAAAGTGGGTGGTGAACATAACAGCTTGCTACACAAGCATCAGTAAAAACTGACCCAGTGCAGTGTGGTCAGCTACACAAAGGGACCAATGCAGAACAGGGTGACTTGATTCCAAGCTCCATGCCATTCCAGTTCAGATCTGTAAGCAGGTCTATGCATGATGACATCTCCCACATATTGCTTCCTTAGAAAAGCAATAGCTGAGTGCCATCCACGCTTCAAATGTGGTTGCTTTACACATTCTCATAAGCAAATGCTGGGTCTCTAAGCCACTGACATAACTAGGACTACAGCAAACTCTAAATTCTTAGAATCTGGAGAAGGTGACAATCCCTGGGTCTACACATGCATCAATTTCCCCAAATTCAACATCTACAGTAAATGTAGTAACTCACCCAAGAGGGATAACTCACATCCAGTTTTTTTTTTTTCTTTTTTAACCAAAGACTTAAATTAAGGACCATCTGTTACATAAAAGCCAAATGTCTTTTAGTTTTCCAGATTAGAAAAGAACAATCCAGTATATATTACATAACTGAAGAAATGTATTAAGTGCCCAAGAACCCACAGGGATGATCCCAGCTAGGACCTTAAGCAATAGTGAAGAGGGTGACTGAACTGGCCTTTCCCTGTAGTCAGATGATTATCTTAAATATTACAATAGAACCTTCATCCAACAACAGAGGGGAACAGAGGCAATGACCCACAGAGCACTGGACTGAGCTCCCAAGGTCCAGTTGAAGAGTGGAAGGAGTGAGAGTATGAGCAAGGAATCCAAAACCATGAGGGGTTCATCCATTGAGACAGTTTGCTTGAGCTAATGGGAGCTCACCAACTCCAAATGGACTGGGAGTCAACTCTGAAAGGGGTTGACAGTTGGGGTAGACTGAGGGGCCACTGATGAGGCCACTGGGATTTGTCTCTATGGCAATGTACTGGCTTCTTGGAATCCTATTCTCTTTGGATGTAAACCTTGCTTGGCCTGGATGTAGCAGGGTCAGCCTTGGACTTTCCACAGGACAGGGTGCATGGCCCTCTCTTGGGATTGGAAGGGGGTGGGGCGGGAGGGGATTAAAAAGAGGGGAAGGAGTGGGAGGAGAGGAGGGAGTGGGAATTTGGATTCATAATTTAAAAAAAAAAAGTAATAAAAAAAAAGAAAAAGAACCTATTCTCTATGGTGAATGCCTTGTTATATGCTTTGTTGACTCCAATGGGAGGCCTTATCCCTTCTGAGTGAAGACAGCGAGGAGTGGATAGAATGGAGGGGGAGGGGAGGGAACTGGAAAAGAGGGAAAGGAAACTGTGATTGATACGTAAGCAAGCAAATAAACAAACAACAAACAAACAAACAAACAGACAAACAAAAGAAATGCATAAAGCAAGCAGTTGTGTGGTGCTGGCACACCCTTTAATCCCAGCAGGTTGGTTTCTGTGAGTTCGAGGTCATTCTGGTCTACAGATTCAGTTTTAGGACAGCCAGGGCTGTAGAACAGAGAAACCTTGTCTTGAAAAACAAAAACAAACAAACAAAAACAAAAGAAAGAAAAAGAAAAGAGAAAAAAAGAACTCACAAAGACATTTTAAGCCCTCAGTAATTTTAAGCAATAAAATTAGACAACACTGCACATCCATCATGAAGAAAAGGGTTATTTTTACCCTAATCCCAGCACTCGGGAGGCAGAGGCAGGCGGATCTCTGTGAGTTCGAGACCAGCCTGGTCTACAGAGCTAGTTCCAGGACAGGCTCCAAAGCCACAAAGAAACCCTGTCTGGAAAAAACAAACAAACAAACAAACAAACAAAAAAAACAAACAAACAAAAAAAAGAAATACGACAGAACTTGCCTGAAATTTGCAAGGTTGCATATAACTTGGCCAGTATTAATTGATATATATACAAATAGTTTGGAATGCAGTTACCATAGCCATTAATAAGAATCCGCCATTAAATTACATATTAATATACATATCAAAGATATATCACTTTAGTCATTTTTATAGAACAGACTATGAGACTGTGACCCTATCAACTTAGCTTCCCTACAACTATCCCTGGTGGGGTACCTCCTTCAGCCAATGGTCTTTAAGAGACTCAAAAACCTACACTGGCTACTAACAACTGCCTTCAGCATCACCTCCAGGGAATTTGATGCCCTCTTTTGTATTCTGTGGATAACAATACTTATGTGCACATACATGTATGCTCACGCACACACATGTACATAATTTAAAAATAATAAAAATACATCTTATAAAAAAAGCTGCCATCCTGTCTAGTTCTCTCTCTTTTTCCTGCACTACACACTTTGAGGTTGGACTCTCGTTCCTGTTCTGCAAGGTTTCCCCTTTTAATAATGAAAAACCTTAAAGAGTAATTTTTTCAGAGTCAATTTGGGATTATATGAGTCGTGTTTCCCTCTTTATATGCATTTAGCATCATATCCCTAGTTTATTGCTCATGCTGACTCAAACAAAATGTTAGTCTATTTTAAAAAGAGGTAAGCAAGCTTACTTATATTTTAGAATGGATTAAAAAGGCAATGTGCTGTCAAAAGATAATCCTACTATTGTTATATCATCACGAACAAACTTTATTTCATTCTTTGGGCAAAGCTGCAATGCAACTCTACATTTGAGTCCTAATCATAAACAGAATAGAATGGCTAAAGAAGGACTATAATGGCACCTCTTAAAAGATGGCAGAATGGATGTCATGTATTGTCACATGAGGATGCTAAGCAGGGAAAGCAATTATGGTGACATTCTCTTCAACTGTTAAAGGCAATGTTAAAGGAGACGGGGGGAATGATCCATCTGGACAGGAATTTGCAGTGTGCTGACTGGTGCTGCATCTTACGTTTAAGGATCTGGACCGTTGACTCAGGGCGGCATGATAACTGCATTCTGGGACTCTTTCCACTGACTTTCACAAGGAAGACGGAACACCTAGCCTGACAACTTTATACTGAATCAAGTCACAACAGAAAGTCATAAATGCTCTGAAGAGCATTTGCTAAAACCACCCAAATTAGCCTATCTGTGCCTATGGGTATGGTGATTATTTGAACAGGCTCTCATTACCCACCAGACTCTTCTGATACCTTCTACGAGCTCTGAAGCCACAGCAAGCAGAACCACTGCTCAAGCTCCTACGGCTTTTTTGAAAACATCAGTAGCTGATATTGTCTTTGCTCCAGTTTGGCCTTTCATGACATGTCAAATAGGCTGGAGTTTTTTTTTTTTTTTTTTTTTTTTTTTTTTTTTTTTAATGAGTCTCTATTGTGAATCTTGTTCTGTGAGCGCTGAGTGGTCTGAGATGAAAACACTCAGAGAAGTGCCAAGTTTATTAGAGTGAGAGAATGCCACCCTCACATGCCACCAAGAAACAAAGACATCAGGGGCGCACGGCATGCACTGGGGAGAATCTCTAGATCAGAAGATACCCTAGAGGTCAGCAGGTTCACCTCCCACCTGATGTGCTAACCCCCATCCCGCTCTCCTGTGGGCTGAGGTCCATCTGGGAACACAGGTCCACAACCTCACATCCGGCTAGCTCGGAGTCTGAAGTGCAGCAGCAGATGATGTATACGCACCATCTGGTAGTGAGGAGTCCAATGCCTGGGCTCAGGCCCCACAGTCCCTTTTCCTATGAGAAAAGGAAATCCCAGAATCCAGTGCGAAGTCACTCCATATTCCCTACCAAGCACAAAATGCAAAGAAGTATTGGAGCAAGGGACTGAGCTAGCCCTGGGGCTTCCAGAAGACCAAGTTTCTGGTCCACAGAAGGCCTCTACAGCAGGTTTCTGAAGCCAACCATCTCCAGGAAGGCTTATTCATGAGCTCAAAAGATTCTTTCCCCAAATAGCTAGACTTGCTGTTCTACCAGCTGCAGTTTGGCAGTCTTGACTCGATGGGCTTCCTTGAGGTTCTGTGCACGGACCTCTGAATTTGAAATGAACTCTACTTGTTGGATTGGGAACCAGCCTTGCTCTCCATCTGAGAGCCTCACCCCCTCCAGCCAGCCTGCAGTGAACAGAAGAGGAAAGAAAAATTAGCTGCTAAGGGCTCATGCTAACGTCTTGAACCTTCCGGCCGAAAATTACCCTCCATCCTAAGGCTCAATGAACTAGGATCCTCTGACATGAAAAACCCAGTCTTACAGGGTGTGGAGATGGATGGGTCTTTTGACGTTCACAGCCAAACATTCTGGAAGTTTCTTCACTGCTATCAGTTGAATTTTATCCATCAAAGTATTGATTTATAACCTAATCCCTGGTACCTCACAATCTGCTCTTACTTGGGAATGAATGAAACTGCTGCAAATATAAAGTTAAAACAAGTTACCAGAGTCTGTCAACCAATCAGAATCAGTCTCCCTACAAAAAGGGTATTTCTATGCACACAGAAGAGACCATAAGGATATGTGCAGAGATTTGAGTTATGCAGCCACAAGCCATTAAAGAACTGCCAGACTGGGACATGGTAAAGCTGGATCATTCCTAGAAGCTTCAGAGGAGGCTGCTGATACCTTGATTTGGGATTGCTCACCGCTAGGACCGTGAGAGAAGAAATTACTGTTGCTACCAGCGGCTTTTTGCACTTTGTTGCCACAGTCCTAGAAAGCTGGTGCACCTCTCTGCTGCCCCTGCTGACCACCCTCCTGCTCATGGATTCTTCCCCCTTACCATCACTGCTTTGCTGAGTCACCATCACCACATCAGCCTTCTCTAGAGCCAACTCATCATTCTCTCGGGGCTTGTAGGCTCGGAGGCACTGAACTTGTGGGGAATCTTTGGAAGAGTGAAGAAAGGTTAGGAGCAGTGACTAGGGCATGGATGAGGAGCTGTGAGGGAAGGGTGGAAGGACTGAGGTAGAGAGAAGCTTGGGAGAAGTCATTGGGCCCATACTTTTAATCCCAGCACTCAAGGAGGCAGAAGCAGGTGGATCTCTGTGAGTATGAGTATAGCAAGTCTAGGTCAGCCAGGGCTACAGAGTGAGAACCTGTCTTTAAAAAGCAAAAACAAAACAAACAACAACAACAAAAATCCACAAACAAAAGTCAGGAAAAAAAAAAAAGGTTTTAAAAAACCCAACAAAAACAAAAGAGGTGATTAGAAGAAACATCTTCATTATCTATCTACTAGGGATCAAACAAGCCAATTAAGAGAAATATCAATACAGGAACTAATTTTTAAAAAGTCTTCTCTGGGGAAGATGGCTGGAAAATACCTCGTGACCATATTTAATTACTCATGGTGACAAAAGCCCGAGGTTCGGCTGAAGACCCAGCTGCGCTCTGAGATATGCGCTGACCTTTAGGTTTTTAATGGAGTTTGAAGTCCTTAGAACTGACGGTTGGAGAGGAACCATGTATCCCTTATCCAACTGTTTTATGCTCGTCTTTTGATCCAAAGGGAGCAATATATAGTATGCTCTAGTCAAATAAAAGTGAGCATGGTCTGGAAGCATAGCTTTATATTGTCATGAATGACGCACTCCACTGTGGAAGAGGTTACTCCTATGGTTCCAGAACAAAAACTAAAATATGAATCAATGTGTTTGCCAATACACTGGTGGGGTCCTCTGATAGGCAGTTATAGCAGAGAGGAAACATCTCTCCTATAGGTTGTAGACATCATCTTAACAGACTTGGCTTTAGGGCTGGTTAAGTTAATGATGGTTTATCAAGTTTAAAAATACATTCCACAAGTTTTATCAAATGGTCACAAGGATGTCAGGCCAAATATAGTGGTTGTTAATAAAGGCTATTACTGTGATCAAAGATGGCACAAGTTAATTTTGGCTCGTGGTCTGTGATATTGCATCTCTGCAATCACAAATTTCAAGTCTAATGGTCACTAGGATCTTCGGTACAAACTCAGAAGTTAGTTGACAGTTTTTCCAACAAGATCCAAAATTGAAGTCTGAGAATCTTGCATAATTTTCTTCATTGTACCAATAAGAGACTCCTCTTCTTAAAAGCAGCCTTCTACTATTAGACACCCTTATGTGCCCTGAATTCCTCTTGCCTTACTTTCCTCGTCTGTAATTGATCAAGATGATAATTTTTTGGTTTTGTTTTGTTTTAGGAGACAGAGTTTCTCTGTTGCCCTGGCTGTCCTGGAACTGACTCTGTAGACCTGGCTGGCCTTGAACTTAACAGAAATCCATCTGCCTCTGACTCCCTGAGTGCTGGGATTAAAGGCACATGCCACCATCACCACCCAGTGATCAAGAGGATCATTGACCAAAGTGATTCATGAGAAAATTCTAGAGGCTTGCTTAGGAGCCAGGTAGCATTTCCACAGATCGTAATTAAGTTCGTGCTAACACAGTTCAGAGGATGCCTGCCCTAAACAACCACAGAGGGGTTTGTCTTTATGCTTTACTTTGCTGTCCTGATTTGGCAAAGAATAAACGAGGTGATACATTATTAATAGTGCAGTTTTCTCTAAACCTCAGCATCCTCTTGCAGCCACAGGAAATGCTGCCCTCTGACCTGCCATAAATGAAGCTAACCAGTGGGCTGTACCACAAGCAAACAGTACTGAGTTCAGTTGGGTTCTCCTAGATCCTATTCTAAGGATCATTATACTCATTTGTTCTTTTTACCCACAAAAGGCCCAGTGTTCCTTTGATAGGCCCTGGGCTCTGGCTATCCATCTGTGCTCTGGGTAAGCAGCCTCAGCTATCATGCTGTGGCCAGACCAAATCTGTGTTGGTCTTTTCTTCTCAAGGCCGTTGCAGCTACACTATTTCCCCTTGTTTCCCTGTGACATCTTCAATTGGTAAAACTAAGTCAAAAATCACAGCAGATAAAACTTAAAAGGAATATCTATTTTACAAAGAACAAACATTTGCCTGAGGCAGTGAATGCATGAGGAAAAGGACTGCCATGGTGAGCGACAGGTTTTACAGATGTATAACAGGTGTTTAAGCTTCTACCGCCAGCAATCTACCATAAAATTCCGAGGAAAAGCAATAAACAGAAGCTGTTTAGTTACCATTTGGTCCACTCTACCCTTCATCCAAAGGAAACCACAGATAGACACTGCCATTTTCTATTACAGCCGTACTTACCATAACACTCAAGCAGGTCCAGCTCCTCTCTGGGCATGGCCAATGCTGAGATCCACCGAAGCTTTTCACTTCTGAAAACAAAAACCAAAAGAAAGTCATAGCATCAGTTACAGTCTACAGTCTGGAGACATAGGCTGAGGGCCAGTGGTAGAAAAGGCAAGTGGCTACCAGGACGTGTCTAATTCAATGACTCCCCTGCCTGGTTGGAAACACCGAATGACACTGTACTATGTGTTAGTATGTCTTGTTTATCCTTCCTTTCTCTCTTCAGGTATATCTTCCACAAAGAGTCATAAGGTGAACTGTCAATCATACACATGAACATTTTCCAGTGTGGAAATCATACCAACCAAAACACTCATCTGTTTACATATGACCACTCTGCATGTCTCTTGATTCTCACTCACCTCCTTTCAATTAAATATCTAAGATGGAGTCAGGCAGTGGTGGCACATGCCTTTAATTCCAGCACTCGGGAGGCAGAGGCAGGCAGATCTCTGTGAGTTCGAGGCCAGCCTGGTCTAGAAGAGCTAGTTCCAGGACAGGCTCCAAAGCTACAGAGAAACCCTGTCTTTAAAAATCAAACCCTAAGATGGAAATGACTATTTAATAATAGGTAAACCAAGGAACTATATCCATGTCATCATTGCTATTATACTATAGTATGACCTTAGTCTAATTTTGTGATCATCTGAAGGTTTTTATATCGTCTTTTCCTCTGTTATGTACCTAGGTTATTGAGAGTGACACTTTCACTTTTCCAAAATGATGTTGCCCAAAGCTCTATATGACTATTTGTCTCGGGTGAAATCCAAAATACAAACTCATGTACTATTTTCTCTGTTCCATGAATGGAGATAGGGACCATTGATCATTCTTGAAATGTCATCCAAGGAACCAATCTGAAAAGCATTCACATCATGCAGAGTCTTAAACCACAGAGGTGTTTAACAATTGAACAGACTACCTTTTCCTGTGTCTCATGGAGCTCCAGGAAAGCTACTGGGTATTCTTCAGTGTGCAGCACTGTGTGCGATTCTACAGTTATCATTAAACTCTCAACACAGTATGTATCTATGATTGTTTCATGTGTTTATTATCATTGGAAAGATTGCAACTCATATTTCTTAGCGCTATAGATTTCTCCTCAATGGAGGATAAAGCTAAAAGATTGAGGGAAAGCAGAAAGCATTCAAAATGGCTTCTATCCACATAAGTGCCCAACAGCCTTGATTCTGGGTTACACAGATGAACTGATCTCTCAGAGATACAGATACAACAATCTGATTCTCTGCTCATTCCGTACCAGTGCGAATCCCTCATGATGTATCACAGACCTTGTGATTTCTGAGTAAAGACTGTAAAGTAGATGTTAACACAGTGGCAACTTTACATGTTCACTGCACGCTGAATCTCCTTCAAGTCACTGCTTAGCTATAGGGCCTTGGGTTCCTCCATGAATGATCCCCACGCCACAAGTGTGGAGGCCATGCTCTGGGGATTTTCTCTGCCCAGGGACACCCATCCCCAACTCCTGTGCCCAGCCCCATCTTACTGAGTGTCAGTGCGGAAGAGGAACTCAACTTGGGCTCCCTGTGTGTTCTGCAGCAGGAACACACGGAAGAGGTTCTTGTTAGCCCCATGCAGCTTCATTTCACACTTCTCTCCTCGAATGGAGGAGAACGGAGCATGGTCAAATACCAGGAACCGGTTGCCCCTACAAAATGTTAAGTCTTTTAAGTCTGATTCTATAGTTTGTACTTCACCCTGACCCTCATAGTCTTAGACTCAAACTCTCTGCTCTTAATTTCTACATACTGTATTCATATAAAATCCATACAAGGGCTTCAACTTGCTCTCAATACGACAATCCCAGTGTCTCAAACAACCATTTACAGCAGTTAGTGATATTCACCACTTTAAGGAGCTGAAGACAGAAGAACCAATGTTAACTTTCTAAGCTCCGAAGAACCAGAGTTTAAACTCTGAAATTAGCCAAGTGGTTGTATTGGCTAATATGCTGGGCATGACTTAAAGAACAGATAAACTTATTTAAGATGGTGTTTCTTTGCTGTGGTTTACTCATGTCTATAACATGGGCCAGGTTCGTTTCTGTGACTTCATGATGTAATTTGGTATCATTAACACCCCCCCCCCCCACACACACTTCTGTTCTCTAAGCTATGACTCATGACTCAGACTGTGGGTTGTCTAACTGAGGAGGGATCCATTAGTAGCAGTGTCCCTCTAGCCCTATCCCATTCTTTCGTATGCCCTGCCTCCCATCCCAGCCACTGACTCTCGGGGTCGGGACAGCAGAAGACAGTCATTGAAGAGATGCAGGTGGACTGGACGAGTCGTCAGTTTCCTCCTCAGCCCTGGGGAGGTACTGAACTCAAGGGCCGTCAGCTCCCCACTCTTCACCAGCCATCGAGACTGGGAAATCAGCGGAAAAATCTATAGGTGGCGAGGAGAGAAAAGGCAGGTCATGAGCTTCCTCTCAGTCCTGCCTGACCTACCAAACACCAATTCTAGATCTTCCCTCTTGCTCTTAACCAACCCATCCAGATTCTGTGTCCCTTGGAGCCATCTAACTACACTGCACTGGTGTGTGAATCCTGTGATTCTGATCGAATGGGGATGATGTGGGAGCAGATGTCTATGTGCCTAAGGAGAAGATGTTAATGATCAGGCAGGGCACAACACCGCATCATTAAAGTCAAAGGATCAGGGGTAGTTATGTTATCTGCTCTTTCCTTAATGATGGCATGAGCCAAGATATGCAGGCAGAATCGAGCACGGAGCTGAGGGTAAGGAGATCAAGGTGGGTCTGCTGGGAACTGGGGCCTGGGTAAAGAGTCCTGGTAGAACTTAGAGAAGGACTACCTTTCCCTTCTAGGGAAAAGATGGTATCTGTGATGCACTGGAATTTCAATGCTGGAAATCCATTTTATATTTGTTTGGACAAGAGGTTCTGAGGCTTTTGACATATTGCTTTGATTAGGTTAAAAGTGATCTGATAAAATATGTGAGTCAAGCGTTATTCAGCCCTAAATTCTTATATAGCCTTATTCTGGGAAATTCCTTCTGTCCATTTACTGACTGTTCCTCCTCCTCCAGGAACTACTGTCACTCCCCCTTTTCTCATAATCTTGGCAGTTTCCTTATGTACAGTCAGATACGTCTATTGATTTACATCCTCCAAAGGTAATAAATCCACACATGGTTCTATGCCTCCACCTATTAACAAGGCTTATAAACTAAAATGATCATTTGCATATTCCAGAAATGAAGAGAAGGGCAGCTGGAGGCTGGAGACGATGGAAACAAGAAGACTGTCAGGGGATGGTGTGGAGGACAGGCTAGAGAGACTCATAGGCAGGGAGGTGTGCCAGGGACAGCTCACTTTGCACTCAAACTCAATCTTCTGGCTCAGGTAGATAAGCTCCTCTGTCCGCCGCATCCTCTGCACATTGCTGTTGCAGTCCCGGATCAGCTGAGAAGAGATCAGGGGAAGGAAAGGGAAGATCATTGTGTTAGGGTCTTGAGCTTTAAGGCCCATGAAGGCCATCTGGAAAGATGCCTGCAAACTTCGGTTTTTTCTAACAAGCTAGAGGAAACAGCATCAAAGTCATGTTTTAGGTTGCTGAAATTCTCTACCTGATATGAGGGTGCACACTGGGATAAGGGACTGTGGTATTGGAAACATCGTTGCTAGATATGAAATGTGAAGAAATCAATACAGGGCATGCAAGGAGGTTGGCTCTCCTCTTAATCTGGTCCCATGTCTGATACTTTCTTCAGTCATGAGTACCAGGAAGGGGAAGACTTATCCCTAAATGAGTTTTATCGGTTATTGGATGTGATGACCGCCTACCTTCTCCAAGGCATGGTGTGCCTTTGTGGCCTCTGCCTCTTCTGAGGAGCCAGGCTGGGTTCTCTTCAGAATGTTCTGTAGAACAAATAGTTGACAAGAGCCAGATATGAGGAAGGATGGCTAAACAGGAAGAGAAAACTGGGGAATATTTGATGCAGAAGTCAGGGACACAGTTCCTAAAGCAAAGGTTTCCGCGAGAGAAAGATGTGAGCAGTTGGGAAACAGCGCACATCCTCCACATGATGTGGACACTTCATAAAGAATGGATGATCTTTTGCCTCCAAACTTTCCAAGATCATGTCTTTGAGTCAAGGAAGGACCAGAGAAGTATCTGCTGTACCTGAAGCAGCAGCTTGAGACGGGTGATCCGCTGGAAAGGCAGTATCAGAAATGACTTGAGGGACAGGCGCTGGCAGACGGGGTCGCTCTCAAGCTTCTCCAAGACTTCTCGGAAACTACTGTTGCTATTCCTAGATGGAGCAGGAAGACTCAGGGGCGGAGAAGATGGAGAGTAATGGGGGCTCAGTGAAGGCACGGGGAACTTAGGGATGGTGAGAGCCCATGCACAGGGTTCAGATAGGACTGCAGAGAAAACCTGATATGTTGAATGCTCTGAGACATCAGCTGACATAGTGGGCAAAAGAACAAGCACTCTCAGGAGCACTCTGGGCTGGGGATGGAGTCAAGGTCACGGCAAAGTCCCTTAAAGGAAAGATAGGGGTCATTCTCACATTAGGCTTTGGAAGGTGCGCTCCTGATAGGTCTGGTTGGTGACATAAGGCAGGTAGACTCGGCGGAAGTCAGGAGCATGATTCAAGACAACATCACACACTTGGAAGGAGAAGATGTTGTTCTCGAAGTTTTCTTCAAGGTCGGAAAGGAACCTGCACAGTATTTAAACAGTCTCATGAGGTCCTGGGGCCCCAGCTCAGCATACTTCAGCCCTGTATATTCTGAGCGTGAAACTGCTGTTTCCATCAGTCACTAACTTCCACTGACTCTCCTTAATTCTCTGTCCTTGCTATGCAGTACCTCCTCCCCAAGGTTGCTACTAGCTTAATCCTAATTTAATTAAAATAGAATTCTAATATTCTATTTTTCTTCTTTCTGGTTTGCCAATCTTTCAGTGATTTTTATATCTTATGTCCACTACAGTGCATGCACAGAATGTATGCAAAACATCAATGTAGAAAGCACTTCTCATTCTCTATTAAAAGACTTATGAACCCTCACACTCTCCCCTCTTCTTAGTTCTTCCTATCTACCTTCCTTGAAGCGAGCCCAGGACCACTCTTATCCAGACTCTGATAAAGAGAAGGTTTCTATGAGGAAGAAAAGAAGCCGACAATTCAATGGCTAAGAAGAGCAAGGTTGAGAGAACGGAGTTTGGAAGAAGTCTCACGTGGTGCTGACATCTCGCACATCCTGTAGACGAGAGAAGAGCCACTGGTGATCCTGGGTGGAGAGGGAAGCCCGGAGTTGGGCTGAATGTTGGAAATGATCCACAGCTATGTTTAGACTGCGAAGGTAAGATGCCTCTGACACAATCAGCTCAAATTTGGCCTAGAGGGTTGCATAAGAGGAAGATTAATGAATACTTTTATGAACTCTCTAGTAGATACCAGTTGTTGAACAATGTTTTAGGGTCAAGCACTGAAGTAGGTACATCATTACTCAGAGTCACGAAACATAACTTAGCCTAGCAGGGATGTGAAGAGTATTTGAGCACATGAGATTCAATCTAGGGGCTGAACAATATGTGTGAGTTGCTACCTTTTCCAGAAACTTAAAGATATATTCATACATATACACAGATAATCCTGTGATATCACAGTTATGTTAATTTACTACATCACAGTAATCATTTTACCAATAAAATATACTCTGCTAGACCTCATAACAAGGTAGTTAATACTTTTAAAAAACATAATGAAATTTTTAAGAAAGAAACAAAAAAGTTGAGTATTTCTGGAACTTTTACTAAACAAACAAAAGAAAAGAAAAAAGAAAAAGAAAAAAGGAAAATAAAGCCAGAGGGACAAGTAGGAATGAGGCATGAGGGCTGGTGGGTTATGTAAACAGTACAGCACAATATGAGCTTAAAGAGACGTGAAAGGGTCAGGCAGTGGTGGCACATGCCTTTAATCCCAGCACTTGGGAGGCAGAGACAGGCAGATCTCTATCAGTTCAAGGCCAGCCTGGTCTACAAAGTGAGTTCCAGGACAGCCATGACTGTTTCATGGTTTCTCTAAATCCAGTCTCCAAAAACAAAGAGATGTGAAAGGGAAAATTCTCTAAGTACAGGAATTAGCTGGGTAGTTTAGTATTCTTTTGAATGACAGTGTTTTTTAGCAAAGTGTGGAAAAGTCTAGAAGAGGTAGGAACAATGGTGGGAAATAGTAACATGTCTAGATGGGAGATGAAGTCTGCCCGTCATAGGCATGGGAGAAGTAGACTGAGCTAAGCACCAAGCAGGCAGAATTGGAAGACTTTGCTTATTTGCTGGAAGTGGGGCACACAGAGGAGGAGCCAAAGCCAACACCTTTCTCTTCAGTTGGGTAGTGGTTGGATGATGGAATTGCTGATGAAGCCATAGTGCTCTGAAGGAAATGACTTAGGGAGGAAGGTGACAAGCTCAGTTTGAGGTCTGAGGAGAAATGGAAAGATGTGAGAAAAGATATGTGAGAAAAGCTTTAGTTTAAAAGGGAACCAAACACTTAAGAATGTGTGTGGAGGTTCCAGCAGGGGGCGCAACGACACAGGCACGACCAGTGGGGTCTCCAAGTGGGGCTTCAGTAAGAACACTTGGCGAGATGAGAAAGACAGGCATCCCTTGCTGGTGTCAGATAGCCAGCCACAGAGGATCTTTCTATATAACCCCAAACAATGACATTGCACATTTATCCTCTACATAGCAGCCAAAGATCATATGCCCTAAGGTGGCTCATTTAAGCTTCTGAAACTTGGAATTGTGTTTTTGTTTTGTCCTTTTATATAGATATAGTGACCCCCCCCACACACACACATACATGATTGTTAAAAGGAATGGAATCTGTGAAGGAACTTTGCAGGCCCCCAAGATGTTATTTCATGAAATGAACGTGTATGTATACTGTACTGGTGCAGAGGTCTCTCGGGTCACAAAGTCAACAAGAAGGAAGAGTGAAGGCTGGAGTCTAAACCCTCGGGACTTCCTAGCTTACTGAAGACTCAGGGAAAGGGAGCGAGCATTCATTTCATCTTCCCATTATTTGATGGGAAGAAATAAATACAGGACAGGTTAGCGATTTTTCTCAATATATGCATTTTAAAACTTGCAGTGAAATGATCCAGCTTGTCTGCGGTTATTACTCTTGTACATGAAGCAGGTCTGCATCATCAAAATTCAAATAGCCATATTTTCTGACTAATTATTCTGTAGTAACCATTTATCTCTCTCTTTTTTTTTTTTTTTTTTTTTTTCCTGCCAGTAACTCTTTGTGTCTGTTTTACAAATGGGAAACAATACTTAAAGAGAGCAAGTGATTTGGCCAAATTCAAGCAACCTGTATGAGTAAAGGCTGCATGTCTGGATCAACTGTTGTAGAACCTAACTACTCAGATAGTCCTCTATCCCACAGTGCCCTACTTTCTCCCTGGGAAGAAAGGTTCTACCTCCGATTTCAGACAGATCTGAAAGCAGAAACTGCGTATGGAGAACTTAGTAGTGGTCGCAGCTTAGAACCAGATAAGTGTTGTCTCCTACCGTCTTGCTATTGGGAGTGATGACAAGCAGGGACATTTTAAAGCCTTAGTGAGATCTAAGAACCAAAGGACAACTTCTGGCTGTCCTCTTCAAAGGAGCCAGCAGGAAGACTATGTGGCTTGTCTGAAACCCTTGTGGAAGTGGAGAGATTAGCTCATCATGAAGCAGTGGTGAAGAAGTTACATCCATGTCTCTACCAACGGATGTAGAGGTATGGTCACTCTGTATGACCCTAGCCACTACAGGTAGGAACACATGGCACATAATGAATATGGGAAGTGGGGAAAGTGCCCAGATTCTGAGAGCAGTTCACATTCTTCAGCATGGCAGTGAGCAGTCACTGTGTATACAGGGGAGCATGGGGCAGGGACGGCCTGCTCTTGGTGGCAGAGGTGAGGAGATAAAACATTAGCAAATATGACTTTGTTCCCCCTTCTCTGCCCTGCCCTGGGTGGTACCTCTTGCAGTTTTTGATCTTCATGCGTCATGGACAGTAGCACAGTACTATTGCGCACCACAGGGATCTCCTGCCAGAGGGAGCCACTGGAGGCCATGGAGAGGCGCTGGAGGTAGGAGTCTGAAGGCACCATTGCCTTTCGGCGATGCCGAGGGGAAGAGATTCCAGGTCCCTCGGCCAGGCTATCCAGCCGCTGCTGGCTCTGGATCTCCTTGTTCAGAACAACATCACTGTACTCCTGATAGAGCAGCTGGGCTGTGGGTGAGGATTCATGGGAGGAGAAAATCCTGAGAAAATGAAGTGAGTGGAGGCCCGCAGCCAGAAATTGCCATCTATGGCTGACCTCCGGCAACCCTTTCTTCTGGACACCACCACTCGATTGCTGACCGTCATGATCCCTCACCCACTTTAGGCAGAGAGCACACCTGAGCCTAGAGACCTGTTTTAAGATACTCACAGTTGATGAGCTTGGAGCAACGTCTTGAAAAGCCTATCCCCTCCTTTGGTTTCTTCTCCCTGTGGAGTAGGCAGGGTTTGGGGTGCTTGTTGACCATGAGACAGAAGACCCCTTAAGTGACTTTAGATGAAGAACTCCCTAACCCTCCACATACATGATGGGATATCAGGACCGAAAGAACAGTGGCTTCAACCTGTCCCCATCATGGATTTTTCTATTTAACTCCTCTCCCTTATCTCAAAGTCCGGAGAAGATCCTGCGATCTTGGGGAAAACTTATAAATCCTGCGGGGCATGTCAAATGATAACCCCAAATAGTATGTGGAAGGAGACTGTTTATAGTCATATGCCTGAGGAGAACAGCTGACTCAGACACAGTGGGCAGAGCTGGTTAGGTCCAAACACCTCCCTTCCTGGCAGGCCTGGTGCCTTTCTATTCCTCTCCTTACTTTCTGAAGATAGAGGCACCAGGCATTCTGGATCCCAGTATCCTTATCCAATGAAGACCTACTAAGGAAATCCTAGTGTCATAAATGAAGACCATAGAGTTGAGTTTGTGAGGAGCCAGAGCAACTCACCGGAAAACAACAGAGTCTGAAGAGCCAGGAGGTCTTCCCATGCCTGAGTTTCTTAAATCTGGAAAGGGAAACGGGTGACATAACAGGGGCATTTAGGGAAAGTGAAAGGATGAGCAGGAGACACAGGTGAGCAGAGGGAAGACAGTTCTAGCAGAACCTGGAAGAGAAGACAACACTAAAGCCAGAGAGAGGTATTCCAGAGTCCCGAACCCTGTGTCCCTGGCCCTCTGGTTGGGATGGAAGACTGATATCAGCTATGCCCCCCAGCCTTCAGGCAAGATGGAGAATGCACCAAGAAAGGGTACCTTATGTTCGTCAAGGCAGAGAGCAAGAAGACATAGCCATGGAGGGAGTCCGGGCAACTTCAGGAAGAAGTGGACTCCTGGGCAAGCTAGTGATGGAAAGGTAGAAAGGGAGGAAGAACACCACAATGGGATCACGGGGCTATTGAGTTTGAGTTTCTGAGTTGATGGTAAATGTGCAGCTGAGTGAGGCTGCAGAGAGGACAGTAGAGACCCTGGAAATGGACAAACTAGAAGAAAACCTTCGCCTAACAGATTTTTCTGCACTTTCTGCATCCCACTTACCTGAAGCACTCTCAGGCAAAAGAGAAGGTCTCCGCAGCCCTTGCCGGTTCCAGCTCTTGTGCTTGCTGGATGCCTGGCCGACAGCCAGTTCACTGCCACCCTCTGTCCTCGCTGGGTCCTGCCTGTCGGGACAGCTGAATGTCTTCTCCAGTTGGTGGTGGATGGGTTTTTCTGACTGTTTTCTTGATCCCAAAGATGACCTCCGTGTGTGTGTGTCATATCTCTCCTGAGGACCTGGTCTTCTAAACGATCCTCTCACTGGGGACTCAGACTCTTCAGTGAGCCCTAACTCATCCTTACTGCTAGGTCTCTGAAGTTCTGGGATCCAGGGAGTGGTAGGGGAAGAGGGACTTAGAAGGTTTGTCATGTTGCTGAAAGCTAGGCCAGGTGACACTTCACTGTTACCCCTACTGGTGGCAGCCAAAGAGTCTGTTGATCTGCCTGTGGCTGGGGGCCAGGAGGTCCGTCCAACAGAGAGAGTAGAGGCTGTCCAGTCTTGGCCAGTGGGCCTTGGTTTGGCTTGACCCTCTGGATGTCTAACTGCCCCCTGGATACTCCTGCTTCTTTCCCTGGACTTGGGGGGTAAGGGGGGTGGCTCAGAGGGAGGAACTGGGGGTAGAGGCCTGTACATCTTTGGTACACTAGAGGGAGAGTTTGAAGAATGGCAGAGCTCAGGAGCGTCGGGTGTTGGGGGTAATGGTTTGTTGTATCTCAGCCTCGGGGGGATGGAGGTCTGAGTTTGGTGGGGGTCTTCTGGGGTGGATGGCAGAGGGCGATGCTGCCTTGCCACAACAGAGTCAGGAACTAGGGGAAATGGGCCTTTAGGAGATCCATGTAGCCCCGAACTTAGGGCCAAGGGAGGAGGATGACTATGTCGCTTCAGGGCGGGGGTTACGGCATGAAGATGGTGGTCTCTCTCCATGATGGAACTGTAGCTATGTCTCTTTTCTGGGGGAGGAGGGGGCAAAGTTTCATGTATCCTCATATCCATGGAGACAGTGGATGGAGAAGAAGCAGGCACAGGAGAGCCTGTGGCAAGGGCTGAGCTCTGTGGGGAGCTCCACGGCTGACTGCCATAAAGATCGCTGGGTCCCTCTGGATTTGAAGCAAATTCCTGTCTCACAGGAAAAAAAGGAGTAGAGGAATCTGAAAAGATGATACCGTCCCTGCTTCTTCTGTCTCTCCTTGGGATTAGAGAGCCATAGATGGCAGGTTTGGGGGGCCTCTGCGGCAGTTCCAAATGAGAAAAAGAAGAAGACATTCCCACAGAGTCTGGAGTCTGTTCTGTCCTGTGAAAGCCTGGGAACGAGTTACTTCTTAGATGTTGGGTGGCTCCAGTGTAGCTGCAGAGAGGGCTATGATGTTTGTCCTTGTCAGAGGTGGCACATGGGTCCTTAGTAGTTTTTACAGGTAACGGAGGAGTCTCAAATGCCCCACAATGAGGTGAAGTGTCAGTTGAGAGACAGGCTGCTAGGGTGTCCTTCCCAGGAAGGACAACCTGAGCGTTAACAGGTGACAAGGAGGCAGCGAGGGGGAAGACTTCGGTGGAACTGAAAGGGGCTGAATCCGGTGTCCTAGGAGTCACAGATACACTGGCAGAGACAACCTCAGTCCCCTGGATGGATACTCCCCCCTTCCTTAGCCTGACTCCTTCTTCCTGGCTGTTGTGAGTCCTATCTTCAAGGGGTTCTTCAGTAGCAAAAGAAGCAGATGGAGAAATGGGTTGGTGAGACCATTCTATTGTCTCCAGTGCAGGAGTCAGAGCTTGTGGTATCAGTTCCTTAGAAACAGGATGCCTCTGAACCCGAGGACTATCAACGCAAGAGACTCCTGGAAACAATGAACCTGGAGAGAGACCTTCAGGAGCTATAGGATCCACTAGGGGACAACACTTATCATCTTCCGTTCTCCTCCCTTCCTCCACTGCCTGCCCACCCCTTCCCCCATTCCCTTGCTCCCCCTCACCTGAGTCTAGGGCGTCCTCCTGCTGCTGAACTGGCATCACTGTTCCTGCCTCACCATGCTCTGCCTGCTTCCCACTTACGTTCTCTGACTGCACTACTAACCTTTGCTCCTCTGCAAACTGCACATTCGCCCTCCTCTCTTCCACCTCTCTTAATTCCCTGTCCTGTTCCTCCTCCTCTGAATCCCTCTGACCCTGAACCTTCCTGTCCCAGTCCTCTTGACTATACTCACTGTAATCCAGAACCCCCAATTCCTCACTGAGCCCCTCACTTTCCTTTTGTGCTCCAAGCATTATATGGTTTTGGTCCTTATCCTGTTTCTGTTCATCCTCAATGCCATTAACCTCCTCTCTCTCCTCTTCCTGCTCCCCAAGAAGACCATCAGAACAAACGTCTTCCCTCAGAGTTCCTGCCTCCTGAATTTCTACTTTTTGTCCTTCCTGTTCCTCCAGTCCCTGGGCCTCCAGAGGTTGGAGGAGGCCTTCTTGCCCTTGCTTTTCTTGTGTGTCCTCCAGCTGCATCTGTTTCCCCCGGCTCAGCAGTTCACTTCCGTCCCCCTCAGACTGGTCAGTTTCCCCAGGGTGCTTTCTGCAGGAAGGCCAAGATCCTCTAGCATTAGAGGTGTCTGGAGGGGTTTCTTCCTCTTCTTTTGCTGGGCTAATCGACAATGTCAAAGACATGAGTTCAGGCTGCAGCTCTGCCTCCACACTGCTGTCTAGCTGACTGGATTTGTCTAGCCATTCTTCCTGAACACCACAGGCCAAGAGCTCAGGGACAGCTATTGTTCTCGACAGTCGGTCTTTAAGGCTCTGGGAAACTGCTTCCTGCAGGTCTGGAGTGTCACAGGCCTCAGCCACAAGGATTTCCTGGTTGCTCTCCACATCTAAAGAAACTTCCTTTAAGAAAAATCCCACACTATCAGGTGTGTGGTAGCTCATGTCCCTTAAATCTTTTGGCTGGTTCATCAAGAGTCTGTGGCCATCCGCCCACTTGTAGGATGGGTCTTGGCCTTCTTGAGCTTCAGGCTCCAGGGAAGGGATCTGACTGCTCCTCATGATAGCTTCAGGGACAGTTTTAAAGTCTTCTATGGCAGGGCTGGGTGCAGATGCTCCATGCTCAGGCTCCTCAGCCTCCATCAGGGCCAGATCCTAAAGAAGAATACAAAACAAAAGTTTCCAATGCCTCGTCTGTGTCCAAAGGGAGAGATCATGAAGAAGATGAATGGGAAACTGCTTTGGTTTGACTCAGGATCATTCATCAAGACAGGTATTCAATGAAATAAGCACTAGCCTTTATATGTCGTTTAATTTTATTTATTTTTAAATTAAGCTATAATTTCTTTTTTCTCTTAAGAAAATTTTTAAACTATTTTTATTTAAACATTAGCTATATGCACATGCAGTGCCCATAGAGCCCAAAAGAAGGCACTAGATCCCCTGGAACTGGAGTTATAGGTGATTCTGAGCCATTAATACGTGTGCTAAGAACTGAATTCTGGTTCTCGGAAAGAGTAGTAAGTGTTCTTAACTGTTAACCATCTCTGTAGTTCCCAAAGGACTTAGAACGACTGGGGAGATGATTCAGTCGGTAAGTGTAATAAAGATTTACCTACAGGGAATGGGAAGATAGCTCAACTGGCATACCAACATAAGGACCCTAGCATACACATAAAAATGCCGAGAACAGTAATGTGTGACTATCACCCTAACATGTGGAGGGGTGGGGTGGTCAGGGACAGTGGATTTCCGGAGCTTCTTGGTCAGCCAGTCCACTCAATCAATGAGTACCAGTATGTTGAAATATGAAGCGGTGGGGCTGCGTCCCCAACACCCCGGCCGCTTGGCTAGCTCATGCCCAAAATAACAACACACAAACTGTATTCATTTAAAGAACTGCTTTGCCCATGAACTCTAGCCCTTACAGGCTAATTCTCGCACCTGGACTAGCCCATTTCTAACAATGCGTGTAAGCACCCCAAGGTGCGCTTACTGGGAAGATTCCAGCCTATGTCCATCCTGGGTTGGAGTTGCCTGGGAGAGCTGAGCATGGCGTCTCTGCTCCAGAGAGCAGAAGCATGGTGTCTCTTCGGGAGCAGAGCAGAGTCTGACCTCACTTCCTCTTCCGCCCAGAATTCTATTCTGTTTCCTCCGCCCACCTATCTTTTAACCTATCAGGGCCAGCAGTTTCTTTATTGCTCAGCCAATGAAATCAACAGATTGATATATGACACTCCCACATCACCAGTACAGTGAGAGCTTCTCTCAGAAGATAAGATGGAGAAGAGCCTTCAAGGAAGGTATGTGGCATCAACTTCTGACCTCCACAACACACACACACACACACAATTTACCTAGTGATCCTTTTAAGTGTAGGGCAATCAGCAGTGATCAAGACAAAGCTCCTGGTGGATATTGTAGTCTTGTGGGAAAAAAACTGATTACAAACTATTCAATTAGCATTAAAGACCATTGTCAAAGAGTTCCAGGAACTGCCAGTGGTCATTGCCCTCTAAATTCAATCATGCCATTGTCTAGTCCTCCCTGTCAACTCTCTGGACTCTCGGTGTGACTCAGCCTGGATAACTACCAGCCATGATGGGTGACACACCCTGCATCTAACAGCCCAGAGAAGCAGTGTCAGGAGAGCAACCTTGCTCCCGAGCTGCCACCACAGGATCAAAGTAGGTCAAGCTACTGTAGCCAACCAACGTGCAACACATGAGCCCTTTCCACAACATCTGGATTTTACTCATCTTCCTATTTTTATAGTGTCTAGCAGCACTCTATAACTAATGACCAATTTTATTTTCAGTTATAGAGACAGCTGCTGGAAAAGGGAAAGATAACTCCCCTTACTCTATTCAACGCAAAAAGCTGTGCTACCTTCATTATGATACTGTCCTTCTCCCTAACACCAGGTTACCTGCCCTCACTATGTCCAACATCGTGACCTTCTACCCTGTCTTCACGTTCCAAAAGAAAACCTCATAGTCTATTTTGCAAAAAGTTCAGAAGACAATGGAGAGGTGCCACCTCAATTTATTGCAATTCAAAAGTAGCCTGCATGCCCACTTTCCATCCTGCCTGTTTCCTCTCCCCTGTCTCCTCCAGGCCTGCATGCCATTCTAACAGTGTCTAAGCACCCGTCAACTTCTATCTCAAATGAGTTCTGCCTGTGTGCTGTTCACAGCCTCACATCCCTCCAGTTCCACCCAGTTTCCATAGATGCCATTCGGCCAGTATCCCCCACTTTTGGTGGTGGTTGTGACTCACGTCACAAGAACTTTCCTTCTTGGTATGTGTGCCAGCATGCTGTCACGACTTAGGCTTCGGGTTTCTAATTTTTCTAATTCCTCAGATGGGTTAAACGACATTTCTATTTCATGGAATTAAAAATTATAACTCACTTGCCTTCTCCCTTTCACTGAAACTTACACCATTTCAATTTTATAATTAAGTGATCTGATTTAACCTCAGTTTCAACCAGTGAACAACAAGCCGTATGAGACAAGCTTTGTTCAATTGCCTACATCCAGCACAACAGTAGGCCCATAGTAAGTGCTCAATAAATATTTTAAACATACACAATAAATCTCTTGTTTCCCTCCTGGTCAAGAGCTTTCATATCATGCTCACACATCTTTGTACCTGGAGCACAGCCTAGCCCCAGACTCCATACACACAGTTCATTTTCCATACAAAATACCACTTGTGGTTTAAATTCTTTGGTATCGTCTAACTAGCTTTGAGAGTAATCCCAAAAATTCAGCAAAGACCATACACCCTGTATAATCTAGCCTCTGCCTTACTTTTTTTCAGCACCTGCCTCTACCCTCAGCTCTCAACCCCTTTTCTCTCAGCAACAGTCTTCATATGTTACACTCCTCTGCTGGAATTTGGTCCCAGAACACTCTCTGCTTCTCCTCAAACACTTGGAACTTGTCTAGCATTTTGAGCTGCATCAGGATCTCCATGAGGGCACATCCTCTACCATGTTAACTGTGCAGTCTCCTCTACGTAAAGGTAAAGTCTCCTCTACCCAGGGAAAGATGTACAGTAAAAATATGCTTCATTTTTGCCTTTTTGATGGTTTACTAAATTTTAAGTCAACTGTAGAAATCATTTCATATATTTAAATTTCCTTTTCCTTATATATAAGAGATGGGAAAAATTGCTTCCTTCACAGTTCTAATAAAATTAACCAACACAACACAAAAAAAAGCTTGCTGTTACCTTTAAAAGTCATAGAAACTGACTCTCAGGCAGTAGTGCTCTGAGAGACTGTTTAGGAAAGAAAGAGAAGGCTGGAAGCTGCAGAGGCCTTTCTAGAAACACAAGACTCTGCTCAGTGTATAGATAGTAAAACTCAGGCTCAAGGATTCCATTTCCTAAGCAAATGATACAAATGAACCTGAAATGAAGGCTCCTGATGTGCGTCTATTGTAAGCACCCAGTCATCCAGCCACAACACAATAGAGGACCCTATGAGTTCCTGGGCCCCTCAGTATCCAGCTGTGTACCTTTCTGGTCAACTCCAGGTTTAACGTGGAAACCTACCCGTTAAACTGCCTTCTGTTGTCATGCAGAATGGCTATGTACACATATATACAAACATACACACACACACACACATGCACACACACACATACCCACACACGCGCGCACACACACACACACCCCAGTGACTGACCTACCCTTGCAGTCTCTATGCAATAGAATCTGACATAACCAAACAGGCAGGTCCCTAGGCACTTGCAGATGTAGTATGTGACAAGTTCCTGGTCACCTCACAGGTGCAGATATTATCTATATAGGGCAGTTGATATGATTAACATAAATGGGCCTTGGTTGAAGGATTTCTATGTCCTTTTCCAGCTAACTGGCAGTGTGTGAGCTGCTCTAACTAGTCCTTATGCATAAAATATACAAATAATATATAATGTGATCTTATTCTCTTAGCCACATGTTAAATAACACATTTGTTCCCTGACACCTTCTGGAACTTGCTCATACCTGCCTCAGAAAACTATGCGACAAACCTGTTATCTCTCCTCACCAGCATCTGTATCATCCGGGTCCCTATCTCCCAACATCATCATATCAAAAAAAAAAAAAAAAAAAAAAAAAGACTGTCTGGATTTATAAATGAGTTCCTGCCATAGCCACACTTCATCCACATATACTATGTTCAGATATTTTCAGTTCTGATCTAAGACTCAATGAATGTCTGTCTCTGAAATCTCACAACTATGTCTTTATCTTTGCAGAAACATGGTAGTTGCCAGGCACTGGTGGTGTGCACCTTTAATTCTAGTACCCTGGAGGCAGAGGCAGGTAGATCTCTGTGAGTTGGAGGCCAGCCTGGTGTACAGAGCAAGTACTGGGACAGCCAGGGCTACAAAGAGAAGCCCTGCCTTGAAAATCCTCCTCCCCCCAAAGAAAAGAAAGAAAAGAAATATGGGACTCACCTATTTATACACCATTCATCCCAAAGGTAGCACATACCCTCAGTTCCTATAGTTAATTCTACCTTAATAACCCTACACAAACAAGCATGACCCGGCTAGAATGTGGAGAAAGTTAAAGGAAATCTGCAAAACATGGTCTTACTCATATAAAGGCATTAGAATTAGAATGATTTTTTTTTTGAGCTACCTGTCCCGTTAAGAGTTGAAACATCCCCATATCCTTCTCATCTGGGGTGACTAATCACTATTTATCTGCACACAGGCGAAGACAGGGCACAGCATCCCAGGAACCTGGCTTCTCTCCAGACCAGAGACATTTCGCATCTTCAAGACCCCATGGTGTGGACTTTTTAGGAGGCAGAGGTCTGAGTCACCCTATTAACAGTATGGAACCCAGCAGACCTCCACTGTCTCCCCCAGACACCGCTCCCCAACACCTCAGCTCTTGCCCACGTCTAATCACCAGGTATAAAATGATTTCAAAGATAATTGTGCCTGCATTTACAATGGCAGCTACACTTCTGCTTACAGTAGGAAAACAAATCTCCCACCTTCAATCCAAAAGATCACCTCTTATTTTTGCTCATACAATCACTACACAGATGGGTAACTTGGTTCAGTGTTTGGCATTACCGCCCCAATATTCCAAAGACACCAACATAAGGGTAGTACAACACCATTGCTAAGACCTGTCCGGCTGACCCAGTGAAGAATGGAATACACATTTTTTTTATCCAGTCTGTAATGTCTTACGCACCATCAATGGTCTCAGAGGGCAGATGGTCTTATAATAACATTCTATGTGGGGATGCTTAAGTCCTCAGGCCCACCTGTGGCCGTGGGGCCACCCACTCAGGTAAGGTATGACTTGTTTATTGACATTGTCTGTGTGCTTTACAGGCACTCTGAGTGGCCAGCTGACTCTGCACACACTGCAAGCGGGGAGACCCGTCCATCCCCCGTTTGTTTCTATACCATTTGGTTCAACATACGATCCCACGAGAGATCCCATTTCTGCCCACAACACAGTAAGTGACTATTCCAGACACCACCAATGACGTCTTCTTGTCTATCCCCCAAAACAGACAAGTGCATAACGTGACCACAGACAACCTCAGACAAATCACATTATGGGCAGCCATACCCTCTGGGGAGCCCTGATTTATCAAAAACCTTTTGCCATATCTGGAATTTCTGCATTCTTTTGAAAAGATGGATCCCTGTCCAATCCTTCCGACTTCTTCCTCTTTTACCACAGTCTTAGAATTTACACCTCGGACCCCTGCCCAGCTCTTCCCCTCTTTCCATCCTCCCCCATGTCCTCTCAATGTTCACGGTTTCAGTCCAAGGCCTGAGGACTGGTTAACAAATGATGACTGTTTTGATAGAGCCTGGAGCTTTCATACCCCAGGTGTAGATAAAGCAGGAAGTCTGGAAGAGGCCACACTGGGGGTTGTTTCTCTGGGACTTGGAGCTTTTGAAGTAAAGCAGGGAGCACAGTGGGGGAGCAAGGGAGGAAGGAAGCTGAAAGGAAAACCACCCTCTTGCCCTCCGCTGTTTGGCGTGCCCTTCCCCCACAGTCTGACCCAGAGCTGGCCAGAGTTCACTGCTAGGCCGACGGGAGGACAAGACGGTCCTGGGAACCCAAGATCCAGGAGGGGCGGGGGAGGACTGAGACTTGAAAACTGAGGCCCCACGAAGAATTCTCCCAGGCCAGTTCTGCTAAAAGGCGTTTATAAAGATGCTCAGAATTAAGGACTCTGAAAATGGGCTCCTGCACCCACAATCTGGCTGGCTGCACTACACAGCTCTCTTACACATTTCAGAGAACTTTGTTGTACTGAGGCCAACAAGAAGCTCCCTATAGACAGGTAAATAGGGGAGAGGCGACACAGAACAAGGATCTTTGTTACAGATCTCAGAGGCTCGGAGAGAGGTGTGTACACAGTCACAAGTGAGTACGCAGGGAAATGCCGTGAAGATAACGAAGTAAGGCCCAGGCCAGGTTACAAAAAAGAGAGAGACAATAACACTCCCAGGTAAGGGACAGTCTAGAAATCGAAACTCAAGAATTCCTCATCATAGGAGTTCGCTTTCCCCAGGCCCCCGACTTTGTGGGTGGAAAAAAAGTTCGGATTATTGGCCGGGGAACATCGCGGGGCAGGGTGCCCATTTCCAAGGCGCAGACCTGGCTGGAAAGCAAACTTTTTCCAGAGGCCATTCCTTCCTGCTCCCTTCCTCTTCCCCACCAGGTACTCAGCCCCTCACTCGGAGCCCGGCCCACTGGCCCAGCCCCCCATTTCCGGAGCCTGCGCCCCGGGACCTGGCAGGGACTGGTCCCCGGGGAGGCCTAGTTCTCACTTCTTTCCCGCCCCTGGCTTACGACCGCGGGGCTCCAAGGCTACCTGGAGCCAGGGGCTGCGAAGAGAGGAGGACACCCACCTGGTCGGAGTCACATGCTGCCTCGGGCCGGCCCGAGAGTCCCCTCCAGGTCCCGGCGCCCGCCGCGGTCCCCAGCCAGGCCAGGCCGCCCCGGCGCCCCACCCGCGGCCCGCCCCTGCCGCCGGACGGGAGGGAGGGACCGGCTTCTCCTAAGGAAGTTTCAGGTGAGGAAACAGGGACACACCTTCCCGGGGGAGGGGCAGCCCCGAGCAGAGCTGGGAAGTGCGGGCTCTGCAAGGCTAGGGCGTAGCGATAGCACCCGCAGGCCGCAGCCGTCCAGGGCCGGAGCCCCGGCTGCAGCCACTCGGGGAGGCGCATCAGGAACCCGGACACGGGGCTCTCTGGTGTCCCGTGTGCCCCTGGACGCCCCTGCATGTCTCTTCCTCCGCGGGTCCTCTTCAGGACTTCGTCTGAGTCTCATCGGACCAGGCTGACTTTCTGTCCCTGGAGTTTGCCTTTGGCTTGCTGCTGGTGTTTCCGGACATCTGAGATTTGTGATTGTCCCTGTGTGTCTTTACCTTCAGGATGGAATGCACTTTCCCCTTTCTTGGTGTTTGGCATAAGATAAAGGGTGTTTCTTGCCAAATTCTTCTGTCTCTGTTTCTGTGCCTCTCTATCTCTTTTGCTCCCTCTCTGCCCCTCTCTCTTCCTCCCATTGTCCCTCCCTCTGTTCATTGGGTGCCTGTGAAACACGCTTTTGTCTTTTCTGTAGATATCCTCTGTTTGTATCCATATTCCTAAGCTCATTTGACGATCCTATATCCAGTTTATGATCTTTCTGTGTTCTTTCCAGCATTCTGAGAGTGTATGTATTTGTTTATGATTAATTCTTAAGCCCATGGTCTTTGGTCTGTACACACACACACACACACACACTCACTCACACACACACTTCCTTACCTAAGGACAGGGACTTTGGATGTTGTAAGCATAGGTAGGCTCTCTACCCAAAACCATTCATTTCTCTGGGAGGTTCCAAAGTAACATGTGTCCAGGAAAATCTTAACAGGCTCTTTGGCTATTTTGCTTTCAGGAACACTATGACCCACAACGCCAAACAGCTTCGGGTAGTCGGTTCCCTGATCACTGTGTCAGCCGGTTGCTCCATGGATCCTGGCAGAAAGAAGCTAAGCAGTTGTGTGGAAGACCCTGTGGAATAAAACTTGACTGAGGAAAATTAGCCTCCTCTCTGATAGTCCTGAAGCAATGCTGTGTTCAAAAAAATGTCCCAGTTCTGCCATGCTCCTTTGAAGGATGAAATTTTAAACAGTTTAGCTGGCTTTGACACACTCTCAATTGTCCTGAAGTATACAGGAAGTAACAGGAAATGCCAAGCCTAGGATTCAGCCATATAAGGGCAGGCCAGCATGCTTCATAAACCCAGCAAAGGCGTAAGAACAAGGAGTGAAGCGAGTCAGAAAATTAAAGCTGGTTGAAAAGTTTAAACTCCTTCTAGACTGGGAGAGAGAACTCTAGCAGTCTGAAGGTCCTGACCTCTCATTGGTCAACAGGTTTTGTCAAATGCAGTTTAGGATCAGCCACTGTGGATAGGGAGGGGGATGGCATGCATTTTGTTGCCCTTGGCTCGTGTTCCCTGTTTTCTCTCCCTCTGGGTCTCACACAGGAACCTCCTCCTGTTTGCTGATTCTGAGCTGGCAGTATTTTTGTTCTGTAAATGTCTACCCATGTTTCTCTGCTTTGCAACTCCTTTACCAAGTTAAACCGGAGAATGAATGCCGACCTGGCTTTCCCTCTGGTAGTACGGTGTAGAAAAGTTGAACCGGCCTTTTAGGAACTTTTCTTCTCTTCCTGAGCCAGCCCCTATCTTCAGGGTACCCTGATTACAAGACCAGTTTAGCCCTCCTCACCGTGTAGACTGAGTTTCATAATTTATGTTTTTCTTTTACCTTTCTTGGTGCCAAGAATTTGGAGTGAGGGTTGTCATTCTGTCCTGAGAAAAGAGATGCTTTGGGGGGCTCATATTGCCTCTAAAATTCTTAGATTAGAGAGAGAATGATCAGTGGCAAGAGGGTGAGGTATATAGGTTCAGACAGATGCAGACCTGTACACTTGAATTTTTCCTCTGCCACTTATTTAACAAGAACATGTGGGGATGTTAACTTTCTGGTACTCACTTCAATGTTTCTATGCATTGTTTCTTGCTGTCATTAACAACAGCACCTCACTGGGTTGCTGTGCCAATTCAAGAAGGGATAAAGAGAAATCACTTTTACAAGCACGCTGTATGGGAAGGTGCTGGATATGGGTTATTTTCCTTCTCTAATTTCTAAGGGGCCCTGACAGTTATGCATATGAAATGAATTTATAATAACAAGATGAGAGGAAAATGGGTTCAGAATAAAGTTATTTTTAGATGAGAGCTGTATTTGGTACAGAAGAATAAACACAGGCTCTGGAGTTGGAGGTCAGTGCAGTCAGAGAAAGTGCTCTGAGATCCAGCTAGGAGTGAGGCTAGGAACAAGGAACTTCCTTACGTAGTTCTAGATAGGAAGGCTAAATTGTTTTGCAGTAGGAATGCACTAGCCTTAACTCTGCAGCTGCCATCATTTTGAAGACATTCACCTGGTTTTCCCTGCTCTCAGGAGGGCGGCTCTGTCCCCTGCCCACCCTGTGCCAGCTCTTTGAATGCTGCTCCTTCACTCCTGCCACTGCTTTTGGCCTGTTCATGTAGCCCACCTTTAAATACTTCGGACTTAATTTGAGAGAACTTAATAGAACACTTATTAACATGGGTGACATGTGATCCCTTCATCTCTGCCCACCCTGACTTGACCACTATGGCTCTTAGCTATTTGTTAATAGTTTGATGAACGTATATTTTCTTTTCTGCATTTTGGTTTCTGCTTTTGTTTTCTCAACCTTCCCACACTGGCATGTACTCAACTTAGTGCTAGCCAAGGTATATGTACTAATTAACACCTTCATTTTCCCCATCATCATTTGCTCTGTATGTATTCGCAGACACCAGGTATACAAAGGCCAGGCTTCTGTGCTCCTTGGCACATCAAAGTAAAAGACAACAGATGATGAGAGCCAACTGTGGCAGGTATTGTGCTTCGAGCATCACAATGGGTGCATAAAGGAGAGCAAACTCCACTGCTGGGGGGAGCAGAGGTGACCTAGCAGGTGACAGTGTTTCACTAGAGGTGTTATAGAAAGCGATTCTTTTAAAGGAAGATACAGCAAAGGCAGATGAACATGGGGAACAGACATACTACTGGAGAAGCCTGAGTATCTTCTCATCAGGGAAGTGCATGTAGTACAGATTTAGCTAGAGGAATGGTGACATAACGGAGAATGTTTGGGAATGGTTGTCAGGCAACCCCATCAAGGAAGGCCTGTGGCCATGCATTCTACTGAATTTAGATGCTGTTCTCTGGAGATGGGCCTCCAAAGGACTGTGAGCAAGGTCACGAGATGATCAGATTAGAAGTCAAGAAAAATCCACTCTTGTTGGAATGTGGAGAATAGATTGGAGTAGGTTCTGAAATGGAGATACAGAGAAGCCCATTTAATGGGTGTGGTGGACCATTTGCTGTGCATTACAGTCTGTAGGTGAAGCAGATGACACCCTGAGACAATGCTGGAGGAAGGGCAAGCAAGAGAGGAAATGGAATTAAGGGTCAGGATGACTGCTTCTTGAAGGTAAATAATAAATTCAGAACTGAAAAGTTGACTCTGGAAAAAATAAGATAGCTTGCTCACATGTAAATGAATGCGGTAGAATGGCAGAACCCAAGTACAGCCACACACTTTCAGCCAGATATTGTTTTATAAAAGTTGTCAGAAATTGGTTGGGAAAAAAGAGCCTCTTCAGCGCACTATGCTGAGCCAAGTGAATATCCACATGTAGAAGAATGAAAGTCGGTCTCATTCTTTCACCCTGTACAAAAGTTAATTGAACACTGGATTAAAGACCTTAATGTAAGGCTGAAACTGAATCTTCTAGAAGAAAATAAGGGTGAAGCAAGTGGAGGTACAGTCAGTGGACTCCAGCAAATGATTCCGGTAGCATGGGAAATCATTCCGAGAATTTACAAATGAGATTACAAAAAAAGAGTGTTTCTTCTACAAAGGAAACAACCACCAAATCGAAAGAGAACTATAGGATTGGAAAGATACATACAATTGGCCAATTGTATGTCATACAAGGAATACTGTGAAGATTAAACCCCCAATACCAAATCATTCAGTTAGCTGAATAGGACAGTCTCAAAAGAAGGATTACAAATAGCTGGTAAATATTTTAAAAAGTGTTGGACATCCTTCACCCTCAGGGAAATGCTGGTTAAAACTCCTTTGAGATGCCATGTGACTGCAGAATGGCTGTCATCAAGAAGAGACAGCAACAGTGCTGGGCACGAATGTGGGAAAAGTAGAAATCTCATATATTGTTGGTAAAACTGCTACAAATATCAGTATGGAGGCTTCTTATAAAACTAAAAATGGCTATCATGTGACCCAGTAGGGCTTCCGGACATACAACGGCAGGTCTGACAGATAATATGCCACAGAGGTGTTTACAGACCTGTGTTTTCTGCTACATCCATCACAGTAGCTTAAAAAAATAGAGCTAGCCTAGATGTCCATCCAGAAGTCCATGGATGAGGCTGGAGAGATGACTCAGTCTTTCAGAACCCTGGATGCTCTTCCAGAGGGCTTGGGTACAATTCTGGAACTCTAGTGCCAGGGGATTCAGTATCTTTTGGCCTCCAAATGCCCCAAGCTTGCATGTGTTCCTTAGACATACATGTATTTTTTAAATGAATATAGAATATATATGTATATGTATATATATACTAGAATTGTATTCAATTATAAAGAAAATGAAATTATGTCATTTTAAGTAAAATGAATGGAACCGGAGCTTGTGTTAAACAGGATAAGTCAGACTCAGAAAGACAAATACTACTGCATGTTCTCTCTCCTATGCAGCATCCAGATTTCAATTTGTGTGTGGTGGGGGAACCATGGCAGGAGAGAAAGAGTTTCAGAAAGAGTATAAAAAAATAATTTATTTGTCTTTATTTTATGTGTGTTGGTGTTTTACCTGCATGCAAGTTTGTGTGAGTGTCGAATCTTAGAGTTACAGACAGTTGTTAGATGCCATGTGGGTGCTGAGTATTGACCTGGGTCCTCTGATAGAGCAGCCAGTGCTCTTAACTGCTGAGCCATCTCTCCAGTCCTGGAGAGGAAGAGATCTGAAGGAAGGATGGAAGGAAAGGAGGGAGGAAGGGAGGAAGGGAGGGGTAAAAGAAGGCAATGGAATACATGTGGCATGAAAGAAGAAGAGAGGGCAGTGTTAGTGGAGAAGGAATCAGCCAGAAAGTGTAGGAATTAGGGAGGACAGAAAAAGAACAAAGCATAATGGCATATAGGTATGAAAATAGCACATTGGAAGTTTGCTTAAAAAAAAAATTGTCTCTGAGTATTAGCTCTGCCTGTGGGCAATGACATCTACCTGATGCTCCACAGACACGGCCAGAATGCTGGAGTCGTGCCTTTGCAGTGTCTATCTTCATAACTACATTCTGCTTACACGAAGATGACCCTGTCTGCTGATTACTTTGGATTTTCATTACATGGGCTGTTTTTTTTCTCCATGTGGATACTTTGAGTTAGGATTTAAAAGCCGCTGACCACAATGATAGACTAACAAGTCTTCCCTGGAGCACAGCTGCACTTACCATTCGTGCCCCAGAGCCAGAGCTTCAGTTTGCCTGGTGTGTGTTGACACTGTCTGCTATTTTATTTGCTGTTGGTAAAATGGGTAGTACTGTGGTAAGTTATTGAAGAAAATAGTGTGTTCTCTGTAAAAGGCATGTATATACTAGCTCAAATCTTTTACCATTCAGGCATTCTCAGGGATTCCAAGTTAGCTGTGTAGGTAGAAGTCAGTTATTTTATATATTAAAAAGGCTAAAATAGACCACCACAAGTTTACGCACACACTGGAACTGTGTTAATTTGTGAGTTATTAATAATGTCCACAGCAACTAGGTGTGCAGAGTGCATCAAATTATAGTTTGCAAGATGCCTGTACCCAAGTCCCTTTAATGGGGTTTGTGGGTTGTTTTTAAAGCTCGGAATTCATGGAGTTCAAACACACAGAGAAGAAGATAAAAAAAAATACGGTGGACTGCATCTTCTGTTTTAAGAATATTAGGAGAATCAGCAAAGAGACTTTCAAACAGGTTTATTTTTTCAATTGTGTATATGTGTGTATGCCTACATGAGTGTATGTGCAGCACTTGCATGCAGATAACTGTGGAGGCCAGCAGAGGGCATAGGATTCCCTGGGGCTGGAGTTACATGTGGTTGTGAGCTGTGTGATGTGTGTACTGAAAACTAAACCAAGCACTCTTAAACACTGAGACTGAGATATCTCTCCAGGCTAAGAGAGACCTCCCTGTCCCTCTCCCCTTACCCCTCTCCCTCTCTCCCTTTTTTGGTTTTTCAAGACAAGGTTTTGCTGTAGCTTTGGAGCCTAGCCTGGAACTAGCTCTTGTAGACCAGGCTGGCCTTGAACTTACAGAGATCTACCTGTCTCTGCCTCCCAAGTGGTGCAGTTAAAGGTGTGCATCATCACCACCGGGCTTAAGACAGACTTTCTTATTCAGAGCCACTAAGTGTGACGTTTGAATGATATCAAATATCAGACTAACAGTGTGTGTGTGTGTTCCTGTGGAGGACGTGGGGGTGGGAACAATGACGACAACACGGGGACACAAAGCCATCTCTCAAAAGTTTGATGATAAGTGTCATCACTTACTGGCATGCACTACTGATTGCATTTGTGAAATGAGTTTTGAGGTTATGAGGCCGTACGAGATCTTCTGTTTAGGGCTTTCCCTGGGATGCTGTGGCATTAGGTGATAGGCCTAGTGCTGGGTCTTAGCTCACCTGGATGAGGATGAGCTGGGTCCAAGGAAAGGTAAGTATGCCACTTGCTTGTTCCCCAGCCTCCCTCAATCCCACCACAGTCAGACACAACAGAGAGTCTAGTCAAGCAGGAACTCATTTATTTTTTTTTAAATATTTATTTATTTATTATACAATATTCTGTCTGTGTGTATGCCTGCAGGCCAGAAGAGGGCACCAGAGCCCTCTACAGATGGTTGTGAGCCACCATGTGGTTGCTGGGAATTGAACTCAGGACCTTTGGAAGAGGAGGCAATGCTCTTAACCTCTGAGCCATCTCTCCAGCCTGAACTCGTTTATTTTTGTGCAGTAAACATCTTTTAAAGCAAAANAAAAAAAAAACCCAAAAACAATAAACAAAAAACAACACGGGGCCATGGGGAGTGGAAAAGGAGCCAGCCAATCATTTTAAAAGTCGCCCTAACACACACTCAGGAACCCTATATTTACTCTTTTGTCCACAAGCTGTTCACGCGCTGATATCATCTTGCCTGGTTCTGGTGTCCATTCGGGTCTTGGTGTAAACAACTCAGGGTCCATCAGTCTGACTTTCGTTCGACGCCATCTTAGCTGCCCATGTACCCTACAGCCTAGTACCAAGAATTCAATTGCATGGAGCTATGTCCCAGGCTGGCATCTCTTCACACCCTTCAGAGCTAGAATAAAAGACACAGGGCATCTGGAATCTTTAAGAAAGAGTTGTTTGTTTGTTTGGTTGAGTTTTTTGTTTGTTTTGTTTTGTTTTTCGAGAAAAGGTTTCTCTGTATAGCCCTGGCTGTTTTCTGGAACTCGCTTTGTAGACCAGGTTGGCCTTAAACTCAGAGATCCTCCTCTGCCTCTGCTGGGATTAAAGGTGTGCATCACCATTGCCCAGCTAAGAAAGATAGTTTTAACTTGCACTTTCTGGTAGTTTGATGCTTTTTGGAGCGATTGAAAAGTCTGACATGGTATTTTATTCAGAACAGGTATTTTTTTTCAGATTCTTAGTTGACCTCTCAGTTTAAAGAAACAATTTAGGAAAAATTAAAGCAATTGATTTTTTTTTTCATTGTAGGCATCAATAGGATGTGTTGCTGGGATAGACAGAAGGGAGAAAGAAACAGGTTATTTTACCTTAACAATAAGCAAAGTTTTACTACCTTTACTGGCTCTGGGGGATAACCAGACCACTGCTCCTGAGGTCTAATAGAAGAAACAGGTGAACAACGGTGCAGTGTATGCATGTGGATTCCATACTGGGGGAGTCAACTAACCAAGGGAGAAATATTTGGAAAAACTCTGCGCTTATACTGAACATATCCAGATTTTTTTTCTCATCAATATTACCTAAACAATGCAATGCGATAGCTGTGTTTAATGCTTACACAATGCTTGGTAGTAGAGGTGATTTAGAGATGGTTTCAAGTGTTTCAAGGGGTATGCATAGACTTCTTTCAAAAGCAACACTGTTTTATATAAAATTTTTGGGCATCTGCAGATGTTGGTTTTCCACGAGTGATCCTGGAACCCATTCCCACGTCCCCCGCAGATACAGTGTATTTTTGTGGCAGAGGTGTGTGCAGAGCACCATGAGAATTTAGAGGAGGTATAGAGCTCTTGACCTCTGAGTGACTTTGCTGGCTGTGCTTCAGTTGATAGTGTCTTCCTGTGATAGAACAAGGATGGTAAATACATTAATGCCCATGCTCTTCTAGTCTGTGGAGGCTTGTGTTTCTTGAAATGCGTCCTGTGAGAGATGTACATATGTACATCTTGGTCTGTTTCCTACTGATGAATTATTTGTAAAGGAAGAGATTTTAATTTGGTTTCCAAACCTGGAGGCACCTCCAAGTGCCAGCACCAACAAAGGGCCTCATGGTGCTCACATGCATGGAAAGGGATCCAAACTCAGGTGCCTAGAGAAGAGGGAGAATAGAATTTACAGCCTTTGTGACAAGCTTTAAATGTATTAGTCTGTGCGGAGGCTGTGTCTCTATGAATCAAAAATCTCTTTGGGCCCCAACTTCCATACTGCTGCACTAAGGAATTAAGGAACTTAAGTGCAGAGATTGTATGCCGTATCTTCATATTCCTAGTGCTGGAAATGAATCATATAGTAAGTGAGCCACTGAATGTTTGTTGAATGAATAATAAATATAAGCTAAAGATGACAAATAGTATATATTAAGATACTTAAAATAACAGGATGCATAGACAAGTAGTCTTTGATACTTTGATACACAAGAGCTCCATGACCACATTCAACAGTTACAGAAAAACAAAGACCAAGTAGGTAGTAGGTAGTCTACATAATGATCTCCTTGGGTGTGTTTCATTCCCTAAGGTGGTTCACGTAGTCTTAGCTGGCCCCTCTTCCTGGGTTCCTCTAATACTTCTCTCTTTTTTTATTCTTAAAAATATTTATTTATTTATTTATTATGTATACAATATCCTTTCTGCGTTATACCTGAAGGCCAGAAGAGAGCATCAGACCTCACCACAGATGGTCATGAACCACCACATGGTTGCTGGGACTCGAACTCAGGACCTTCGGAAGAGCAGGCAACACTCTCAACCTCTGAGCCATCTCTCCAGCCCCTCTAGCACTTCTCTTGAACATAGCTCTTTGTTGTTGACAATTGACTTCTACCAGAACGCATCTCTGACTCAACACACAGAAACAACAACACACACACATACACACACACACATCTTGGGATGGCTCACTGCTACCACAGTGTTCACACTGACAGCTTGATGCACGTGTCCTCACAGCTCAGGTGCTTCCTGAAGTGCCTGGGATTGCTTGGCCTCATGAACTTCTCCTTCCCCTAACAGTGAAGCAAACCTTTATTTAGTTTTATCATCTGGTGATGAGCTTGCTTTGAATCACTAAGAGGAAAAGGAGAATTCGAAGTCCCAGCTACACTTAGGCCTGGAGTTTGCTTGGGTGTAGCCATAGATATTCTTGGTAACTCTAGACAAATACAGAGACAACAAAGAATGGAAAGCTAGGAAGTAAATATGTAATCATCTACTAAAGAGAAGCAGTACTGAGTACAAGGTCCAGGTTTTCTCAGCCTAGGTCCTGCCTTCATTCCAGTCTTCCTCTGAGGCTCTCTTTTCCCTAACTCCACATGCTCTTTGCTCTGGCCGTCTGCTTGCCAAACCATGGACACCTGGCAGTATTTCCACTCCTTGATAATCCGAGGCACTAATGCTGTTGCTTGATCTGTTCTTCCTGCCTTTTTCTATTTTTCAGGTTCCTAGCCTTTTGCAGGATGAAGTCATGTGTATGTCATCTCTGAAACCTTTCCTGATTTCTTTAAATGTCGTTATGATTAAGATGTATGAACAATGGAGCAGTGCTTTAATTAGGGAGGGGGAGGAGAAAGAAATACAGAAAAAAAAGAGGGAGGAGGGTAATAACAGTAAATATGTTTGAAAAAGTCATAAGGGCCGGGCGGTGGTGGTGCACACCTTTAATCCCAGCACTCGGGAGGCAGAGGCAGGCCTGGTCTGTGAGTTTGAGGCCAGCCTGGTCTACTAGAGCTAGTGCCAGGACAGGCTCCAAAGCTACAGAGAAACCCTGTCTTGAAAAATAAAACAAAACGAACAAAAAAAAAAAAAAGACTAAAAAAAAAGGAAAAAGTTATAAGGAATTAAACTATTAACTGTTTACCTAAAATGCCTATATTTCATGAAAATTAGCATATATTATTTCTTTAGATTAGTGTATACACACACACACACACACAGAGTTTAGTAAAATTTTTTCATCTGGGCTGACAGTGCTCCTCCTAGGAGCCTTAGACTTATCTGTGTTAGTTTGAATAGGAATGGCCCCCATAGACTCCTGTGTTTGAATGCTTGGTCCATAGGGAGTGGCACTATTAGAAGGTGTGGCCTTGTTGGAGGAAGTGTGTCACTGTGGGCACAGGCTTTGAGGCCTAAATGCTCAAGCTATGCCCAGTGTGATATACAGTCTCCTTCTGCTGTCTGCAGACGAAGATGTAGAACCCTGCCGGTGTGCTACCAGGCTTCCTGCTGTGATGATAATGAACTAAACCTCTGAAACTGTAAGCCAGCCCTACTTAGATAATTTCTTTTATAAGAGTTGACATGATCAGCTGGACACTAGTGGTGCACTGTTGGGGTCTAGTGCTAGCACAGACCATAAATTATTTCTCTTGACCAGGACCCAACATAAACTATCTCTCTCTGGATTGGCGTGGAGATGTGGGAATAAAGACACAACTCGCATGGCTTTATCGGGAAGGAGATTCTCCATGATCCCTCATGACATCCTGAGTTCACATCCTGAGGAATTCTTCACGTTTATTCTCCAAACAGCCTTATATATCAAAACATAAACTGAAGGGGAAATACATTAGCATTCTGTTTCCTATGTAACCATGAGAATGTCTTTTAGTCACATCTACATCTACCTATCTGCTCTGTATGCTAACTGTGGCTTAGGCTAGAATTAGCATCTCTATCAGGCATCCCCCAAATTACAAAGAAAGGAGCAAAGAAACATCCTGAGCTTTTGTTAGGTAGTGACACCCTGTCTGGAAGGTTACCTGACCACTTCAGGTGGGGAACTATGGCTTTGATAGCCTGACTGCCCTACCATATAGAATATGGGCCTATAGTGCACACCCTTAATCCCAGCTCTCAGGAGGCAGAAGAAACTCTAAATCTGAGAACAGCCTGATCTACAGAGTGAGTTCCAGGACAGCCAGGGGTCCACAGAGAAACCCTGTCTCAAAAGAGAAAAGAAAAAAAAAAAGTTGACATGATCATGGTGTCTCTTCACATCAGTAGAAACCCTAGACACTATCTAACAACAACAACAAAAAATCCCTCTTCTGGCCGGGCGGTGGTGGCGCACGCCTTTAATCCCAGCACTTGGGAGGCAGAGGCAGGTGGATCTCTGTGAGTTCGAGACCAGCCTGGTCTACAAGAGCTAGTGCCAGGACAGACTCCAAAACCAAAGAGAAACCCTGTCTCGAAAAACCAAAAAAAAAAAAAAAAAAAAAAAAAAATCCCTCTTCTGAGTTGTTGGTTAGTATTGTCCAAGAGATTTCTCAAACACTAGAAGCTGTTGTTATTGCCCTTAATAGCACCCCCACTAGTGGTACAAAGTAAGTCCCTATTGCTGAAGACACCATACACTTCAGATGTGGGCCCAGAGTACCAGAACTAGAACTGTCATGAATGCCTCCTCCTAGAGCTTTCATGGTACCAGAAATATCATGCAAACTTCCAAAGAAGGGACCCAACCAACAGTCCTAGCCAGATATAGTGTCCAAAAGCCACAATGGCCAGTGTGGCATTATAATCCAAGGGTACAGTAATGGCATCCATATCTTGGCAGTAATTAATAGCTCTCTAATTGGGTCTTAAGAGGGAAATCATGCCTGGGACTGGAAACCTAGCCACTACCCAAGGCTTATCAAGTCTTAGATCTTAAAGGGGAATTTACAACCTCTACTTTATTAAACCAGTATAATCCTTATCTACACTCTAAATATTTATCCTTATGCCCACAGAGAAGTATAGTTCTCACCCCTTATCAAGAGGACGTCTCTTTGTAGCAGAGATCATTATAGAAAAACAGCAGAGGTGTGAAGCCCAATCATTTCTGATACACCACAGCACAATTGCTGTACCAAAGTCCCAGGGAACATTGAAGAATGGGGGCCGGGGGGGGGGGGGCAAAAAGATTGGAAGAACCAGATGATCAGGAAGGTTGCTATTAGATTGTGTCCCCTAGGATGTCAGACACTACATCCATCATCAACACAGATTCCGAAACATGATCTGAACAAGGACCAGTAGACATGCTAATGTGGAAGGGAGAAAACTCAGGAGGTCAGAAGGCTAGATAAAGAACAATAGGCAACTAAGAAATGCTGAGAATGGAAGTAGTCTTCCACAGGGAAAAGCAAGCCAACTGGTCATCCAATATCAAATGGTTAGTCCTGAAATGTGTGTGTGTATTTATATATGTGTGTGTGTATGCATATATAGATATGCATACATATACATGCAAGTAACATTATATGGACTAAGCAGGGTTTTTCATACTTAGAAATAAACACACACACATGCATAAATATATGAAGCAACAACTAAAGAAACAAAGAAAAAAAGGTCATTTAATTGAATTTAAAATAGAACAAGGAATGGGGTTCATGGGAGGGTTTAGAGGGAGGAGGGGGAGAGGGGAAATGATATAGTTACAATCTCAAAAATGTATTTTAAAAATGTGTAATAATTTTTTCTCTAACTTCATTACATTGAAGTTCAGTGTGAATTCAGTCTCTTTTTTTCTTTTCTTTTTTTTATTAAAAATTTCTGCCTCCTCTCCACCTCCCTTCCCCCTCCCCCACTGCCTATGCCCCACTCTCCTCCCCCTCCCTCTCCAGTCCAAAAAGCAGTCAGGGTTCCCTGCCCTGTGGGCAGTCCAAGGTCCTCCCCACTCCATCCAGGTCTAGGAAGGTGATCAAGACAGTGTTTTTGTTGTTGTTGTTTTTGCGTTTTTTTTTTTTTTTTTTTGTATTCCTCACTGCGCTAAAACTGTGTAAACCACGCTGGCATCAAACTCACAGAGATCCATCTGCCTCTGTGGACTCTTCCTCTTCCCATCATGAAGGCCCTCTCTTGACCTCACCTAAGTCCAGTTATTTCCTCAAAGCTCCACCTAAAGCCTTCACATTGGCTTTAAGACTTCACTTGTGACCGGGTGGAAGTGATGCACGCCTTTAGTTCCAACACTCTGGAGGCAGAGGCAGGTGGATTTCTGTGAGTTTGAAACCAGCCTGGTCTTCAGGGCTAGTTCCAGGACAGAGGATTTAGGAAGTGTCTTACATGAACCATTAGTCTGTGTTCATGAATGCAGGCATACACTGATGACATGAAAACAGAAGGAATCTGTTGGGGAAGGGGAAGGGAAGAAACAGGGATGGGAGTGTTAACAAGGGGTGAGTACCATCCAAGTCCTTGAAGTCTGGCGCAACTGTCAGGAAACCCATTGCTTTGTAAGATTAACATACAGTGATAAAACCTAAGAGAAAATTCCAGTTTTAGTTAAAGCTTAAAAACCAAAATCCAGACGAGTGAACATCCAGCAGCATGGGATAAGTCTTTTCTGTTCTGCTCACATTCTGCTTCTTTCACTTCTAATCTCTACTGCGTTTGGGGGGCCACTGATCACAAAGGCCGTGGTTTGCTTCTTCTTCTTCTGCTTGCTGTCTGCCAAGAGAATCTGTCAGTTTGGTTTCTGTACGAAACAAGCGAATCCTTAGAGCACATACGTTAAGAATATTCAATAAAGAACGACAGCAGTTTTACCCTCAAATCTCTGAGGGAAACTCCAAGTCTAACCATGTTCAGGGCTGAAGACAGTAGAAATCCCACCTGAAGTGAGTCCTTGGATGTTAGTGATGTTGAGTCTGACAGCGTGAATCTTGACTGACATCGAGCCTTGAAGATGGCGCTTCTATTTTCCCAAGACAGAGGGTTTTAAAGATTGTATTTTAATGATGAATTGGGAGAAATATTAAAGAAACAGAAAGACTAGTACTAGGAAAGTCTCAACGCTCGTATTTTCCGTCTAAATTGGAAAGGAGAATTCAGCAGCAAAGTTGTGACGACCTTTCAGAGATGTGTTGGAAGAACAGCTGGCCCTCTGTATCTTAAGGCTTATTTGTCTGTTCTGAAGAAACAGATTGCCTTGCCTGCCATTTCCAGAAACACATGGTGTAATAACTATTTGCAAGCCAGGAGTGGTGACACACACACCAGGACACAGGAGGTACAAGCGAGCAAATTCTGTGAGTTTGAGGCCAGCCTTATCTACACTGTGAGACCTTATCTTAAAACACAAACAATGAAAAACCCCAAGAATTTGCATTCTACACAGTATAATGCATTTACATTGTAGTTAGCGTCACAGGTAACCTGAAGATGATTTAAAGTACATGAAAGGATGTTTGTAGGTTGTGTGTAACTAACATAATACTGTTTTATATAAAGAATTTAAATATCTGAGGAATTTGATATCCAGAGATTCCTGGAATTAATCTGCCAAGGGGACTGTCACATGTGTTGCCAACTTTCAGTTCCTATTCTTATTTTCCCTACTTTCTTATCTTTTATCTTATTGTATGTATATGTGGCTTTGTATACATGTTTATGAGTCATAATTTTTTTCTGTAGGAGAAGGACATACATAAAGAAGATGATCACAGTAACAAGTTAGTAGAAAGATGATGAGGGGAGATTCCAGAGTTTTTATTGTGAAAGCATAATGATAAATGTTATTTTTTACTCACATCGATCTCTTTTTTTCTTCTGTTTGGGATAAGCTGGAAACCTGTATTTTGTCCATCTCACCATGTCACTTAAAGAATAAGTTGGGCCCCCTTTCTGTTCCTGCTTCTTGTGGTGGATGTAATATGGAACACAGGCTGTTAGTTAGATCCTATTTATCTAGCAAATGGAAACAATCCTGGTTTCTGTTCCCACTGCTGTAATCCTGCCTTGCCCCTTTACCAACACAAAATTGCCAGCCTTATTCCTTATCACCACAGCCCAGTGGCTATGCCTGCAGGGTCTTCTTTCTCTGCTGCAGCCCCCAGGGATTATGCCTAATACAAAACCCCTCTTTCCCACCCTAATTTTCACTCCCACCCCTCTTTACCCCAAACACACACTAGGTTCTTCTGCTACACATGAGACTGGTCCCAGAATACCCTAGCCCTAGGCCCCTGTGTTCCTTGATCTTTCCTGTCCTGTGAGAGCAGAGAAGATGCAGAAAGAGACTGTCAGTCACAGGCATCGTGTCAACGGTGATGACTGGGCACAGAAGAATAAGACAGAAGAGAGCAGACTAGAGCCAAGAAACAAGACCAGAAAGGATGCTGCCATTTTCTTCAAAAGAAACATTCTCCCTACGATACAAATATTTTTACCTCATTGACTCTCACAAAGAGAGAATTCTAAAGATACTGATAGAAGCAAGCAATTAAAAACAAATGTAATAACTGTAGAATTAAGGCAGTTCAGTTCCGGTTGTTTAGAGATGATCAAACAGTCCAGAGAGGGTATGATCCATAAGATCACATTCCTAGGCCGAGAAAGTGACCAACTGGGGCTACCATCTTCCCAGTCACCCCAACTATTGCAGATTAAGACAGACGTATTTCTGACTGTGGGCCTTTCTGGTCTCGTTACTATGCATAACTTGCTGCTAGGATGCTTGTTGCTCTAGGACATATAATAGATCATTACCACAGGGTCCTTGTCTTAAAAGAACTTGGAACATCACATGGAAACGTTGAAATATTCTAAAGCAACCCTTGATAAGCCCAAAGACGGTGAAAACTTTAAAGCCGCAGAACGTCTGAGGAAAGAATGATCAGCGTGGGCTGGGAGAGCAAGGAGAGGCTTTATTAGACGCTCTTGGGCTGTGGTGGGTGGAAAGTGTGGGTGCCTGTGGGGGTTGTTTTTCCATTGCTTACATTTCCATGAGCACTGTAGCCACTCCTCAGTACGGGGTCCCACCCTGCCTCACGTCGCCCTGACCTGTGAGGGCACCAATTGGGAAAGGAGGGTGCAGAAGCTCAGGATTCTGGCAAACATGAAGCCTCCACATTAATTCAGGCATGAATGGGGGTGGTAGAAAGCATTTACCTGGAGCAGTCTTCAGTCTTCAGGCCCAAGTCCTCCCCGATCAGGGTACGTTGACCCACTGTGTTTCCTTTGATGGACTCACCAGGCCGTACACAGATTATTGTGTCTTCCGTCTGAACACCACATTCTGAAGGAAATGAGTTTTGTTCTTGGTGGAAGATATAGCACCATCTTGTGGAAATCCATACTTCAGAGTGCAAGCCATTTCCTTTGCTAGCCCCTGGGCAGTGAGCAGTACAGGTTGCCTGTAGAATGTTTCGGAAAACCTTCTGTGTTTTTAGGACATGTTCGCGTCAAAGACAGTCTGAAAAGGATTTTGAATTTGCAACTTTCCACTTGGAAATGTAGGTTGCTTTATATCATTTCATGAAGAGCTCCCTTGTTGATTTTTCAGCTGAACAGTCATTTCTTGAATGAGTGCAGTACTTCCTGTTGACGATGTTTCCGATAGTGTGATATAAACCAGTGCTTTAATGAGTATACTGCACATCTGTTGGTCTACCTGTAGGATACGTTCCTGGGGGTGGAATTTCTAGGCCAAATCATATCTATGCTTGGAATTGTGGCAGATTATTTTCTGTACAGTTTTACATCAAGTTTTAGCAATGTGTGACCCTCCATAAATCATCACTGACTTGTGTGTGTGTGTGTGTGTGCGTGTGTGTGTGTAACATTCGTGTGTGCACATGTATGCTTAGCTGCAAGTGTATGTGTATTCATATTCATGTGGCCAGAAGTTGACACCAGGTGTCTGCAATTACTGTCCAACATATCTTGTGAGAGAAGGTCTCTCACTCAACATGGAACTTGCCTGTTCAGCCAGACGTTAAGCACTAAGGCCCACTTAACTCTGACTCACCAGTTACCGGAACTACAGGTGTCTGCTGCTGTGCTCCACTTTGTTTTTTTTCTTTTTAATATTTACTTATTTTATGTGCATTGGTGTGTTTGCCTGCATATGTGTCTGTGCGAGGGTGTCAGATCATCTGGAAATGGAGTTACAGACAGTTGTGAGCTACCATGTGGGTGCTGGGAATTGAACCCAGGCTCTCTGGAAGAGCAGCCAGTGCTCTTAACTGCTGAGCCAACTCTCCAGCCAGTGCTCCACTTTATTATGGAAATTTTTAGGGGATCTAATTGAGATTTTCCTGCTTCAAAGGAGCCATCTCCCCAGCCTACCAACTGTACTTTAAAAAAAAAAAAACTCCATTTCTTTGCGGCTGGGATAGATGAAATATATAGTTCAATGTAATTTGCTGTTTTAGATTTTACAGTATTCCTCTTATAGATTTCTTCCTGTGAACGCATGAGGCCTGGGCTTCCCAAGACAAGTCTCTTTCTCTAAAACTAATTTAGGAGATTGATGGCTGGTGGTTTATAAATTTAGCTTTTTAAAAATTGCTTTCAAAGTGGACTGGGAGGGCAGTGGCAGTGCATTCCTTTAATCCTAGCACTTGGGAGGAAGAGGCAGGCAGATCTCTGTGAGTTCAAGGCCAGCCAGGGCTACAAAGAGAACTCCAGTCTCAAAAAAAGTGGACTGAATTTCAAATAGATGTCCAAAAACATTTGCTGATGTTGTTTTTCTTTTTATTTTTAGTCTTGGGTTTACCATCAGTAAAAGACACAGAAGCGTCCATCTCTTACATTTCCTAAACTATGTTTGTTTGTTTGATTAGTTGATTGATTTCTTGATACATGGTTTTGATGATGAAAGTTACAACATAATCCCTCACTAGCTCAAAATAATAAAGGATTATTTATTTAGGAGTAGACTCACAGATCACTGTCCTCTGCATGAATGGGAACAAGAACCAATTCAGCAGCCAGATGAGAGAGCGAGTGTGTGCTTTACATTGGCATTTATAGTCTAACAGGCCATGCCCAAGTGGCCTGGTATCTTAAAGGCTACTGGATGAAGGAGTTCCTACAGCAGGGCTTTACTGTGTAGCCTTGGTTGTCCTGGAACTCGCTCTGTAGACCAGGCTGGCCTCAAACTCAGGAAGATCTGCCTGTCTCTGTCTCCTGAGTGTTGGAGTCAAAGGTGTACACCATCATTTCCTGGCTCCTGAACCAACTTTTTTCAAAATTAAAAAAAAAAAAAATCTTTGTGAATTTCACATAGTGCACCCTAATTTCACTCATTTTCCTGTCTTTCCTTATCTGCCTCCACTCTTGTAACCTCCCCTCCAAAAAATAAAAATAAAAAATAAACAAAAAACTCCATCTCGCTGTGGGAGCTGCAGTGTGTCATGCAGTATATCCTTCTGTTCCAATGGCTTTCCTTACAAATGTTCATTGCAATGGGTCATTGGTCTAGCTGGAGGCCTCTGGCTTCTAATACCCCATCACTACCACAAGCTCACAAAGACTCCTCTAGGGTATCATGATGTTGCCCTGAGTCATGGAGATCCTGTCACTTTGGTTCGGCTGGACTGGCCTCTTTACGTGCTCCAGCAGCTCATATGTGGGGTAGGTATTTGGATGAACTGAACTGATGTTGATTAGTAAATTCCCATTCTTATTAATGAAGTTGCCACAGTGGCTGAGGACTCAGCTTCTCAGCAGGTCAGTGGTATAATATGTACCTACCATACATTAAGTCCCAAGTTCTATGCCCAGCATTGACACAGAAAGTTCTCAGTGATAGTGTGTCAGGGCTGTCACTGTCTTTTCAGTTTTTAGCATCTCGTTCTTAGCTAAAGAATGATTTTATGTCCAGATGAACACATCCAGATGTAGAGTAGCATCATTCTCTTTATGCTTGATTTTCTCAGTGCATCATGGACACTTTCCGGTGTAAGCTAAAAAGGTCAGATCTTGTTTTGACTATACTCTTCTTACAGACATATTCATGGCTACCTATTGTCTGATGACACAGTTCATTATTCTACCAGTGTTCTATTGTTATAGCCTAGTATATTTTTGCTTTTTTCCTCTTTTTTTTTTTTTTTTTTTGTTAAGGACCTCAGCAGATTTCTTAGACCCAGTGACCTCTCTGGGATCTGGGGAAGTCACAGGTTTCAGAAGAGGTAAAGATTAAAATAGGTGAAACTAACTGGGGGATTCCCAGCTTTGCTTGCTCCCCACCCTCCTCAGGTATCTAGGACTCTTATCAATCAAAGCAGGTCCTGAAGACCTGCTGTGGCTGCTCAGAGCACGGTAGCATGAATATGTAGATACAGCTACCAGTTTAGGTTGTCTGTGGTTGGGAAACAAAAGCTTGCTGGAGAATTTCTGACCCTTTGAAGGCCCAAGGAGCTAACTGTGAAACTTGTGATACAATGCTGCATGGCTACTGGCTTCAAAACCAAAGGGCAAAACCAGCTATTACTTTATCAGTGGTACTAATCAGTATTAGTATTAGTAGTCACTGTTCACCAAGTAATTGACGTTGTGCACATGCTAGCATTTTCGGGTTCTGTCTCTGATGAGGATGGTTGACCATCCCAGACATAGAGTACTGCATATAAGGTTATTGATATTTTTATGTACATCATATTTAGCAAAAATCGTTAAATACTTAAAAATATTTTATTTTTAATTGAAACTATTTAGTAAAAACATTGAATATTTTTAAAATTTTTCAATTTTTAATTGACACACAGAATTGTACATGTTTATTTATTTATTTATTTTAGATTTTCCAGACCGGGTTTCTCTTTGTAACTACCCTAGTTGTCCTGGAACTAGCTCTTGTAGACCAGGCTGGCCTTGAATTCACAGAGATCTGCCTGCCTCTGCCTCCCGAGTGTTGGGATCAAAGGGCTGTACATGTTTATTATGTGCAATATGATTTTTTTAAAAATATATATATATTCATATTGTGGGATGGTTAAGTTGAGCTGTTTGCATTTGAAATACTTCATGTAGGGTTGGCTACTTTGCAGTAAGCACTCTCTACCTACTCTCTTTGGATTTTAAAGAATGCAATATGTCATCGCCCTGTTGTGCAACAGATCACGAGGATGACCTTCTTGTTTCTTCCCACTGCCTGAGAAAACTTCCACAGCTGTAGGCTATCAGGTGGCTTGTACATAGGGTTTGCAGCTAAGGTTTGAAGAATCAGACTAACTCAGATTCATCCTCAGGTCTTGTCACATGTTTGCTGTATGACGTACTTGCTGTATGACCGTAGAAAAGTTTTCTATATTCTTCCTGCATCTATCTTCTTTACTAAAATGAATGTGGTGGAATGTAGTGGACTTATAGAGTTATCAGGAAATTTAAGTCTATTATTTTTTTTTAAGTTTTATGTGCATTTGTGTGTAGGTGAGTATATGTCTGTGCGCCAAGCTTGTGCAAAAGCCTATGAATGTCAGAGAAGGTGTCAGATCCTGTGGAACTGGAATTATAGGCAGTTGTGAGCCACATGTGGGTGCTGGGAACTGAACATAGGTCGTCTGAAAGAGCAGCAAGTTCTCTTAATGATGAAGCCATCTCTCTGGTCCCAGGAAGTTTAGATAGGAGAGCAGTGTGTGTAACCCAGTATAACACATAATGCTTAGTTAGATCTTAATTAATGCCACCTATTAAAATTATTTTTTACATGATAACCCAAGATAATTTTAAAATGCTTTTCTTGACATACACCAAAAAGAAAGGAAATCCACTCATCATGTCATAAAGATACTTTGCTCTCGAATTCATTGTACCACTGTTTACAGTAGGAAAGATATGGGAATAAAATAAATAACAACCAGTGGGTAAATGAATAAAAATTTGGTGCACATTTACGGTGGAATATTACATAGTGTTAAACAATGAGGGGAATCCTCCCATCTGCTAGAAGATCTTTAAGCACATAAATAAAGTAAAAAATTAATCTTAAAGAAAAGAAATATACAACACATACATATTTCATGATCTCAGGGGTATGGCCTGAAAAGTGAAGATAAATCAGATACATAGAGACAGAGAATAAAACAGTGGTTTGTCTGAGTCAAGATGGGAGAGGGAAGAGGGAGATGAGAGAAAGAATCAAGCAGCACATCTGTAGGGTGAGTTGATGGAAAGCAGGACTGTTGCCAACAATGTCATATTCTGGACATTTTTGTGCAATCAAGTTATAGCCTTGTGTGAGATAATGGGCATGTAAGTTGGCTCCACCATAAGAACGCTTTTAATGTTTATATGTATCTTAACATTAAGTTTTATACACTAAATCATACCCATGATATGATTAATTTAAAGACAGAAACAGAAAATTAGAATTAAATTAAAAGGGAAAAAAAAGTCGGCATAAAAATGAGCCACAGCTCTTTAAAGTGTGTCAAGAATGCAAAGACTCTAAGTCATTTTCCAGTTAGGTGGGAGACACACCACTTTCCCCTTTTTCTTTCTCTGCTGACAACAACAAGTAAGGACCATGCTCTATACTCAAACACGGATAGTCATCATGCAGGTTGGCCGCGTGCCACAGAGGCTGCAGGTGCCCATTTCACGCTTTAGGTGAGCCCTCTCCTGCCCACATCCTCACCCCACAATGTTGTAATAGGAGCGGCGGGGCTGCGTTCCCAGCACCCCGGCCACTGGCTAGCTTATGCCCCGAAATAACAACACACAAACTGTATTCTTTTAAAGACTGCTTGGCCCATTATATCTAGCCTCTTCTTGGCTAACTCTCGCACTTGGAGTAGCCCATTTCTAATAATGTGTGTAGCATCCTAAGGTGCGCTTACCGGGAAGATTCTAGCCTACATCCATCCTGGGTCGGATCTTCATCGGGTGTGCCTCAGAGAGCAGAGCTATCACGTCTGCCCTGGAGAGAGGGGAGCATGGTGTCTCTCTGAGGCGTCTGCCCCAGAGCGGAGAGCTATCAAGTCTGAGCTCACTTCCTCTTCCTCCCAGCATTCTGTTCTGTTTACTCCTCCCACCTGTGTTTTAACCTATCAGGGCCAAGCAGTTTCTGTATTACTTAACCAATGAAATCAACAGATTGATATATGACACTCCCACATCACCACAATTTGTAACAGTTATTGTCTCCACCCTCACAGTAGGTTTTAGGAGCATTACTTTAATAATTCTCCCCAGGTTACTCTGTTCTGGCCTTCCAAACCAAGAGTTAGCCATTGGCTTATCCTTAGAGAATCCTGTCATCAAACACATATGTATCCTCAAATAAGAAGGAATGGATTTCTACACTAATTTGTTTCCTTTCTGCTTTGTGATGTCAGATTAATGGCATGTCCTCAACTATCAATATTCTACCATATAAGTCTGCGTTAAAATAAAATCTAATGAACAGTAACTTATCTAACCTTGCAGGAATGGAAGGAATCTTGCTTTGCTTGGGTTAGAGATAATGAGTGATAGGCTGTGCATGCTTGCCATTTCCTTATTCATTTAGTCAAACTTGCATTTTAAAATACTATTTGTGTTCTTGAGAATTTCATATAAAGAAATATAATCACCACCCCCTCTCCTGACTCCTCTCAGATTAACTGTCTCCATCTACCTCCACCTCCCTTCGCACACAATTTTGAGTTTTCTTTCATCTTTCCCCATCCAATTCCTCCTCCTCTTCTCCTTCATTTTTATTCTTTTCTTTTGAAAATCCAGAGAGTTCACATTTTTTGAAGTAGCCATGAAACTTCTATTTCTATCATTGTGTAACAGAAATGTTTCTTACATTTGTATCAAGGAATAGTGTGCTGTAATGAAAAAATGATCAGGCAACAAAACCCAAATCCCAAGAAATTTTTCTCAAATATTGGACTCTCGGCTAATTTCTTGATCTGTAAGCCAAGGAAGGTTGTATTACTTTAGGGTTCTGTTCAAAATGCAGATGCTCACAAGGGTCTAGCAGATCCCAAACTGTCAACTGGGTAGAGATCGAGTCTGGCCAAGTCAACTGTGTATCACAGTTCAGATTGTATTGCTGGACAACTGCTTGGGTGTGGTTGGCCTGCCAGGGGTCATACCATTAAAGAAAATCGATTTTCCTCTTCCAGCAACTGTCAAATGCCAATATCTCCTCAGCTAGTGGTGGGATTTCATGCTCACCTGCTCCACACCATGCTGGAATTTCATCTGGCTTGAGCCTACACAGGTCTTTTGAAGGATGTCACAATGCTTTGAGTTCCTATTTTCAATTGCCCCATTGTGCCCGAAAACACAGTTTTCTTGAAGCTGTCTATGAGTTCTGGTTCTTATGGTCTTCCATTGGGATCCCTGAGTCTTGGGAGGAAGAATGTGACGGGTATGTTTCATTGAAGGCCGAGCATTACACATTATGTTATTCTCTGCACACTTAGTCAATATTTTTTTAAGAGTCTATTAGGAACAGGGCAACTGCCAGGTATTCAGGATATGGGTGTACATAAATTCTCCATGGAATGCTTATGCAGAGTTCATCTAAGGCTAAAGTGCCTGGTCTTGAATTTTGTTGCCTATTGTAGAATACTGTGACTTTAGGGACACATGGGAACCCCTCTAGAGTCAAGTCTCTTGCCAACCCTAAGATGGCTCCCTTAATTAAGACATATACTTCCCTGCTCCCATATCCACCCTTCCTCCATCCCAACCATCCCATTTCCCCAAGCTCTCCCCATCCCCCCTTCTCACTTTTGCCTCCCCAGCTCCCCTTACCCCCATCCTATCCCCACCCCCAAGTTCCCAATTTTTGCCCAGCAATCTTGTCTACTTCCAATATCCAAAAGGATAACTATATGTTTTATTTGGGTTCACCTTCTTATTTAGCTTCTCTAGGATCACGAATTATAGGCTCAATGTCCTTTATTTATGGCTAGAAACCAATTATGAGTGAGTAAATGTTCATCTTTTTTGGGTCTGGGTTACCTCACTCAGGATAGTGTTCTCTATTTCCATCCATTTACATGCAAATTCAAGATGTCATTGTTTTTTACATCCCCAGCTAGTTCCTTGGGCAGCTGAGGAGAGAGAGCCTGAAATGGCCCCATCCTATAGCAATACTGATGAATATCTTGCATATCACCATAGAACTTTCATCTGGCGATAGATGGAGATAAAGACAGAGACCCACATTGGAGCACTGGACTGAGCTCCCAAGGACCAAATGAGGAGCAGAAGGAGGGAGAACATGAGCAAGGAAATCAGGACCGCAAGGGGTGCACCCACCCACTGAGACAGTGGGGCTGATCTAATAGGAGCTCACCAAGGCCAGCTGGACTGGGACTGAAAAACATGGGATCAAACCGGACTCTCTGAACGTGCCAGTCAATGAGGGCTGACTGAGAAGCCAAGGACAATGGCACTGGGTTTTGATCCTATTGCACATAATGGCTTTGTGGGAGCCTAGTCTGTTTGGATGCTCACCTTCCTAGACCTGGATGGAGGGGGGTGGACCTTGGACTTCCCACAAGGCAGGGAACCCTGACTGCTCTTTGGACTGGAGAGGGATAGGGAGGGGAGTGGGGAGAGGGGGAGGGGATTAGGAGGCTGGGAGGAGGCAGACATTTTATTTAAACAAAAAAAGAATACTGTGACTTTAGATAAACTATTTTTTCCTCAGTATTTTTTGTAAGGATAGTATTGATACCAATTCTAGATACTTGATGCAAACATCATATTAAACATTTTATTCAGTGTTTACCACAAAGAAAATCTCGATTATTACCAACTTTAATTTATTTTTTGTACTATATTGTGCAGTTTGGAGAACTTATGGACAGTTGATTTAAGAAAGCTCAACAATGAAAATTTAGATATTAGGTCAATAGATTAACTATCTAAATAAAAGATGGTCTTTCTTCTTCTTTCTTTCTTTCTTTCTTTCTTTCTTTCTTTCTTTCCTTGTTTATTTTTATTTTTATTTTTATTTTTTTTAATTCTGAGACAGGTTTTCTCTGTGAAAAAGTCCTGAAACTCACTCTGTATACCAGGCTGGCCATCAACTCACAGAGATCCACCTGCCTCTGGCTCCCAAGTGTTGGGATTAAAGGAGTGCGCCACCACCTTCCAGCAGAAGTTTCTTTATTTATTTCTGTTTTTTTGTTTATATGTTTATATGTGTGTGTGTGCATGCACACATGTGTGTCTGATATGCACACATGTATACATGCCTACATGAGTATGGGTGCATATTTACATCTGTGTGTGGAGGTCAGAGATAAACATTGGATGTCTTCCCCTATTGCTGCCCAACTTATGTGTCAAGAAAGGTCTCTCACCTGAATACAGAGCTCACTGATTTGATTAGTCTAGACAACCATCTTGTAGGAAATCTCCCCAGTTTCTACCTCCTTAGATGCTGGGATTATGGGTGTGCTGCCATTCCCACCAAACAAGTAAACAAAAATCTCTGGGGCTGGACAGGTGAACTTCATTGCTCACATGTATGTGGTAATTGATCAACTGAGACAGCTCCCGAACCCTACTCAAGGGCTTTGGAAGGGCTTTTACTATGTGCAAGTGATGTCTCAGTACTGCAATAAACAAATGAATGAATCTTTGTCTTCCTCTCTGTGGATATTTACTCACAACTAAGGAATGTATTGTGAATCCATGGTTAAGGATTACAAAGAACTGGAGCTCAGAAATCTTTTGCCTTGGGAGGAATCCCCTATGTTTTCCTGGTGGTTGGGCTGGGAAAGGCTCTAAGGGAGAGGAATTCCCCAGGGGCCATCCCCAGGTGACTCATGTGGGCCAGTGAGTCTGGGTGCAACTCTGGCTCCTGGCTGGGCTGCTTCTCTGAGACTGTAAGACTTATCCATCTTTCATGGGGACATGTTGAGGCCACATGGACATAGGATAAAGCAATCTTTTGATACTGACATTGTTTCTGCCTAAAGTACAGCTGTAATCCAAACTCAGAAGGTCAAGCTACCTTGACAGATTTCAGATAACTTCTCACATAATGGTAATAACCGTAATACCTGTGTGTGCATGGTATATTATCTCACCCAATGGTGTCTCTTTCTTTCTTATTTGACTGAAGGTTCCTCTCCTCTTCTTCTTGCATTGTGCTTAAAAGATTTTTAATTAAATTTTTTATGCAATTATTTTGATCATGTTTTTCTTCTCCCCCAGTTCCTTCCAGATCCTCCCTTCCCACTTAGCTTTGTGGTTTTTTTCCACATCTTTAAAAAACAAGCAAACACAAGAAACAAAAACAAAGTGCTAAGAAACACACTGTAAGAATCCACACAAAAATGAAAATTAAAACAAACAAAAGACCACCAATAAGACAAAAGAAAAAATTTTAAAACAAAACAAAAAGTTTTATTGAGTTATCAATGAGTTAGTTTCGTGTTGGCCAGTCAGCCCTGGTCATGGAGACTGCTCTGGTTGATAAACTCAGTGAAACTCTATTGGAGACAACTGGCTTTCTCTTTTCTGGCCAGTATAATTGCAGTTAGCTGCTTGGTTAGGGGTGGAAACCCATATAGGTATCCACTTCCTGCTCTCAGTAGTGGAGCCTGTATGGCTTAAATTTGTGCCGGCACTGTTTCTGCTGTGTGAGCTCATATGAGCTCAGCTCTGATGTGCCCGGAAGACAGTGTTTTCTTCCAGTCATCCATCCCCACTGGATCTTACATTTCTTTGACTTCTCCCCATAGATCCCTGAGCCGCAGGGTGGGGTTTGATGAAGATATCCCATTTAGGGCTGAGCGCCAAGCAGGTCTGAATATATGTAACTTATGGGGTAGGGACCCAGACTCAGACAATTTTTTAAGGGACTTTTCTAGAAAGCCTACAGAAAACAACTGGTAGACCCCTTGTAATTCAGGTCTCCAGCTGAAAATCTTTGGAGCTTTTGGGCTAGGCAGCCCTTGTGACTTCTTGGTACTCAGAGTAGTCCTGGGAGAGAACACGGATGACACTCTGGATACAGTTTCATTATCTTAGAATATTATCCTCTTTCATTGTGATGGGGAGCTTCCTTCCCTATGCCTGGAATCACAGTTCTTCCCTCGTGTGTGGCTATTTAGATGCCTATCTCCTGGCGCTGCAGGCGCCTGCAACAAAGCCCCTGTTCAGAGACTGTGTTCGAAGATGTGGGGATTACAAATTATACTCTCGTTTTGGATGAAGACTTTTAATGAATACCTTTCAATAAGCAAATCATCAGTTTAAACTCTGGTATCAGTGTCTTCTATTGTTTTCTGCTTCATTATCCTGCCATTCAGCACAGTATGGTCTTAGAGGCAAAACTTTTGTTACTATCTTATCCTTATTTCTACCTACCAATTTAAAAGTCAGGCTGAAATTTACAGCAAGTCTGTCTGCTCCTTTCTAGAACCCAGAGATATTCACCTAGAGATAAAAAAAAAATCCTTAAATCTTCTCCTCTCTTTTTTCTGACATGTCTCTCCCTCCCCCGCCCTTTTGTTTTCATGATCAACATTTATGTGGATTGTAACACTAAGAATATAATCTTGAAGTGTAATTCAGCAGCTCATTATTCATCTATAGATGGACTCCATATTTTAAAGCCAAGGAAAAATAATACTTATTGTATTAAAATATTCCTTATTGCCTAAATCAAATATTCTTTCTGCTCAGAAAAAAAATTAATAAATCTATTACTGCTTTTGAAATCTAACTGTTGGGCTGAGAGAAGGCTCAGAAGTGAAAAGTACTTACTGCTCTGGCAGAGAACCCAAGTTCAGGAACCAGCATCCGGGCTTGCATGTACACACACACACACACACACACACACACACACACACACTAATGATAAAGTAAAAAAAAATTAAATAAAAAGAAATCTAAGGCCAGGTGTGGTGATACACACCTTTAGTTCCAGCACTTAGGAGGTAGAGGCAGGTGGATCTGAGTACCTGGTCAACCTGGCTTTAAGAGCAAGTTTTAGGACAGCCAGGGCAACTCAGAGAAACTCTGTTTTGAAAAACAACAGCAACAACAAAAACCCAAACAGCAAGAGAGTATGCACAAGAGAGATCTAACTACTGTAGAAAGCATATCCCAAGTCCAGTTGCATGCTGGTTGCATGGTCTCTTTTATTATCTTGGCACCTAAATTTGGTCCTCGACTGGAACAATTATCTAGAGGCGTTGTTTACATGGCTTACTCTTTGTTGGCTTGTTATCATATATAAAAGTGACTAGTGTTAGCTCCTACTTTGCAAAGTCATTATGAGGATTTGAAAAACTAGTATTGCCAAATACTTAGAACAGGGGCTCACTAAACACTCACTAGAATAGTGTGCACATGTGTGTGTGTGACACGCGTGTGTGCGTGAGTGTGTGTGTACATGTGCACAATACGTGAGCGGTGTACTTGAAAATAGATGTGTCTTGGTTCTGGGTCTGATGATGTTCCACATTAAATCATCTATACTGTCCCAGGGAACACCATCCATTCCTATGTTCTGAATGTGCTCTGCTCCAAAACTCTGAATTCCTTGGCAATCAAACTCAAGGAAGGAGCCTTCTTCTATAATCTCTTGGGCACATCATGACCTGTATTAAACTAAGAAGTCCATGTTCACTTACATGTTCTACATTCAGTTAGGATAGACTTATTCTTAATTTGATCATCCTGATAAGAATGTGTTACATTTTTATCATATTGAGTAAGGAACACTTGGAATCAGATTAGATATGAGGGCCATACTTCTTGTTTTCCTAGTTTTGCTTTCATAATGGGGTATGGGGTGGTGGTAAAAAGAAGTGGATTTGTTAGGAAGATGAATGAAATTGTCCCTATAAATCTCATAGCAACATGCAATGAAAGGTATTCCATATTTAATCATAATTCTAGCTATTAGTATTTTTATTAAGATACTTTTTTTTGCATCTAATTACCTCTGATTGGGTCTTTCTATCTTTATCTTATGCAGTCATCATATTTCTCTGGAGAAGTAAAGCTAATAAATTGTATATTATCATAAGAAAGGATTTATTAGATTGGCTAGATGGTCAAAGGCTGAATTGTGTTCCAGTGGTTCTTTGGTGAGCTTGAGAGAGTGTGGTGAGTTGGTAGCTACTCAGGCCAAGATGCTAAAAGCCTCAGGACAAGAGATTGACAGTGCTGACCTGGGCAAGCCAATTGGGGGCCAAAGGCATGAGCGCCCCCTAGAGAGCTGCTTGCTGTTGATCCACTTCTTGCTTTCAATGGCTGAAAAAACTGGGAACCCTAGCCTATTGGCTGAGTGAATCATCGCTACTCAGGCGTAGATGATTATCAATCACACAAAGTGGTAGAGGAAAATGTCCTCCACGCCAGTCACGTGAGCTTCCTTTATATTCTGTTAGTGATTGCTCTCTGTACACTCACTATTTAATTCACTTACAACACAACACATGGTCTGCTATCCCCCTGTCACCCATATAAAGTTTTTCAAAAGTGATCAGTGAAAACAATCGTACTACACCCATGTCTTTCCTTTCAAGTGAAAGGAAGCAGACTTTCCAAAGTTCTGTAGAAATGATCATGAGAGTTCAAAGAAAGTGTTTAATCGCTGAACATTTGAAAGGCGATTAATTTTCACTCCTTTTAATTTTATTCTTCATGGTACTGAAACCATCATACCTGACACAAATGAATCAAATTTGTCAATGGGTTGACAGAAATTAAAAAAATGAAGGGAAAAACTATAGAATACACCCATAGCCACTTCCAAAATGCAACCTTCTTTTAAACTTGAAATTACATATTTTATATGTATGTTCGAGGTACATGTTTAAAAACCTGGGCACCGCATGACTAATCAGTGATGCAGCATCTCCGTGGTTCCTAAGTAAATGACTAAGACTGGAATAATTTTTTTTTAAATGCCTGAACAAACTTGTCAGGACTAGATTGTGCCTGTGTTTTAAGGAGCAAAGTTGACTGTGAGGGGCTGATGAGTTCAGTTTTAATATTTGGGGAAAGAGTCACACAGTGTAACAAGAATTCCATCTATTTTTCAATCTTTTGTTCTTCTGAAGCATGGGATGGTTTATGTTCACGAAGTAATAAATATTTGGTACAACAAATAAACTTAGTAAAGACCTTCTCTGTCTCTGCCCCTGCTTCCTTGCCCTCATCTCATTTGCTTTATCTACATGGACCTTTATTTCTTCCTCTCCTCTTTTCTTTATGACCTTCCCATTTCCCACTTTCCCATGTCTTTCTCCTGCAATCTCTCATTCACAAACACCTTATTTGCTTCCCCAGAATGCATCTACACGGTGTGTCTAGGGACTGTCAAGAGTTACAATATTTACTTTGTCACAAAAAAAAAAAAGAGAGCTTCAATTACTTAGGTAGTCTCCATTCAGATTAACAGTCTTAAACAACCATAAAAATACTATCTCATAATCCATCATAGCAATATTCTATGACAGCGCACTAGTCTGCAATACTGATGCATTCCTTCTTAATTCTATGAGGCCAAGTCAGGACTGGATGTGTCTCAAAATTAATTTCTTCAGAATTTGCACTTACAAGAGGCTGTTATGGAGTCTGAGTAGTTCAGCTGTTAAGAGCACTTGCTGCTTCTACAGAGAATCTGGGCTTGGTTACCAGCACTCATATGGCAGCTCACAATCAGCCTTGTAACTCTAGTTTCAAGGGATACACTGCCATCTTCTGGCTTTCTAAGGCACTACATTCATACGATGCCCTTAAACACAAGCAAAACATTCTACTCATAAAATACAAATAAATAAAATATTCTAAAACCGTGAAAAAGATTCCGTATGTTGAAGAAATGTATTTGACATAATATGAAATTGTGACTATATTTGATTATATATTGTGCCTAGAACATGATAGTTTATTATATATTATCTGACTAGATAATCAATTTGCTTCAGTATGAGGAAATAAAATCCTAAAGAAGCTATCTACATTCTTCCTTGAGTTAAATTCTCAAAGGAAGCACTGGAGCATATTACAGCACAGCAAAGAGAAAGACCAGACTTTGGGGGAAAACATACAATACTGAATGTATAATTTTGAGTGTATTTCTTTCCCTTTTCCAGCTTCACTTTCCTGTATGTTTTTAATGAAAAAACATGCAACACTTGTTTTATTTGGTTCGGTGAGGACAAAATACAATAACACATAGTCCACATTGAGTGTATTCATGGTGCAGTGAGAACTTAGGGAAGTCTATCCATCATCACCCTTTAGCTATTCCTTGGACAAACAATTCGTGACTATATATATGGACCTCACAGATATGACCTCTCTGCAGATCATGACGGTCCACGAATATCATATAATTTGTTGGCCATCATCCTATAAAAGTCAAGTTTTGGTTATCATAATGTAAGTTGGAAAGGTAGATTGTTTTGATAATGTGTTCTTCATTCTTTGATCAAACTTCAGCAACCATAAGTTTATTGCTGTCTTGTTGTAGATTCTGTTTACTATAAAAAATAAAAGTTACCAAATTTTGTATCATCAGTTATCAATCCAAGTGTTTTATACCTGTAGGCTAAGGCTAAAAAATATTCAGAATAAAGATTACCTTTATATTGAACATATGTAGATCCTTTCTTCACCTTCTCTTCTCTCCTTTCTCTCCTTCCCTTCCCTATTCTACCTCCCCTCTCTCCTTCCCTTCCTTCTTACCTTCATCCCTCTTTACTTTCCTTCCCCCTTCCTCCCTCTTTTTTATTTTTCCTCCTCTCCTTTCTCTACCTTCTTCTCTCTTACCTCTTTGTGGATCTCGACATATTGCCTGAGCTAATCTCAAACTACTGACCCAAAAAATTCTCTTCACCTCTCCCAAGTGACAAGGACTACAGATGTGTGTGTCTGAGAAAATTGTATAACTTGTTATTATTTCATACATATGTATATATATCTTATGTCTTAATAATTGTACATATCACCTACAACCATTTTAGGTATTATGAGTATCTAGTAATTATTTCAAACATATGGGAGGATGTATACAACTACATGCAAGTAAACAACCATTTTATATAGTATATTAGAGCATCCATGGATTTTGGTATTTTCAGAGAATTCTGGAATCTAACTATGTGGATTTTAAAAATAATGTAGTACACATTTCATGATGGTGGTGTCATTCCCAGCACTGGGGAGGCAGACGCAGGAAGATCTCTGAGTTCAAGAACAATCTGTTCTAAAAAGCAAGTTCCAAGACAGCTAGAGCTACACAGAGAAACCTTGCCTTGAAAAACAAGACAAAGAGAAAAAAGCAAAGAAGCACCCACTTAGATTATTGTGAACAGTATGTTTTAGCAGGTTAGCATTAACCTTCCCCATATATTTCAGTACACATTGGTGAGAAATGAAATTCCTCAACAATCCCTGTGATGTAAATGTACTAACAAAGACTAAAAGCTACAAGTTGTCTAGGAGGAATTAGTGCTGAACTAAAACCAGACAACTTTGATGGTTTACATATTAGGCCAGAGGGTTCTTAATCAGAAGAAGCCTGGACGCCTACACAGGTCTTGTCTCCCTTTAGCTTCTGTGGTTCCGTAAGACCCTGGCATCTGCTCCTGCCTGAAATGCAGCAGCATGCTCAGAAAAGAAGCCTTTATTCTCTGAGGGCTTAGCCTAGTTGGCAGCTACTGAGGGCTTAATGGAAGGGCTGGCCTACAAGATATAATGCATGCCTACTTTTGTAGGGAAGTATAAAAAAAGCCACAATTATCTATTTCTATTTATGTTCTCATCCCCAGCAGGACACCAGCTAGTAAACACATATTGTATTTCAAGGTGTAGAGAAATTATGGATCCTAGTTAAGGATGCATAGAAAAAATCTGGGGAGCATAAAGAGGGGCTAGAATGTTCTAGAGCTGCATTTGAAGAAATATCTTCCCTAGAGAGTACCTTCCAGGGCACAAACCACCCATGTAGGTCATCTGTCAGAAATGTTTGATAGCCTTCACTCTGAAAGGCAATGGATGTAAATTCAGAGACCATTCTTTTCGGGGAAGATGGTAGCCTATGCAAGTTGGCTCCTTTTATCCCCCTGCAAAGATAGATGGAGACACTTGCTGCTAAAGGTCTTTTCATTTTCAATTGTATTTATTTTTTTATATTGGACTTAAAAAAATAACTCTAGGGTTGGAAAGTCCACAAATAGCCACTGTAAGCTTTGTAGTGTTTATTACACTGTGATTTTATTCTTATAAGGTCATAGAATAACCATGATGGAAACTCTTAAATTCACCTAGATTTAAAGAACATGCTTATGTCCATATTCATTACAGGAAACACAATATTTTTAGGAAGCTAAAAATACTTTTAATCATGTCAAAAGTAAAAGTTGTCCTTTCCTGAAGAGCCTATGTCCTGTAGATAATATGCCCTTAGCTAACACACAAGAGGATTGTAACTGTCCAGTCTTCTGAGAATAAAAGTAATATTACCTGAGTAAGCAGGAAGTGGAAACACACAACTTCCAAAAACTACAAGAAATGACAAAAACAGCTGACTTCCTGGACAGTTACCTGATGTTTCTCTACTATTTTGGGGCATCCAACTTTGACTATAGGCCTAGGTTATCTGGCAGACCATTTTCAGAAGCAGGAAAATTTGAAAAACTGTCCTACCTTGTCTTGGCAAGGTTCATCCATTGCTTTTCCTGTGTTCTGCTTATACAGATTGGGCAGCATGTTTACTGCTAGTAGTCAAGACAAGGGAAGTTCTTTGCCCAAGAGGCCACTTTTGTCAAGAAGAAAACAAGTTCCATAAGGAGTGTATTCAGGGCCCATCATTCTCTTGGGAATAGACTGGTGCTACCAATAGCAGTCATGCCTCATGCCAACAGAAATCTAAATTATAAAAACTTTTAAGTGTCATATTCTGTAGGTCTTCAAAGCATTTGAAGTTATATGGAATACATCTTTGTGCATCTAGAAAGCCTAACTAACATAACTGTAAGTATAACAAACAGGGGTGACTATTAGCCATGGGTGGTTAGTAACAATAGCCTTTATAGCTTAAAGACTTAAACTTCACATTTTAAAAATTATCAGTAAACAGATGTACAGTATTAGAATAATGACATTGAAATAGTGATAATATATAAAAATATATAGCCAGAGGTAGAACATAGAGTGCAAAATGATTAAAGTAACCTGAATTTGTTATTCAATATACAAAATATCCTAAACTGAAGTACAAACATAAATAAAGTATGGCAAAAATAATCTTGAATTTGTATCAATATGCAAAAATATTTTAAGCAGAAGTAGAAGCATATATACAATATAACAAAATAATTTTGAATTTGTATCAGTATACAAATTTTAAACAGGAATAGAAGAATAATTATATTTGTATCAATATACAAGACTCCATACCAATGCAAACTATCTAAATATATTTAAAAGTAGAAATGAGTAACATCCAATACAGAGTTTAAGGGCTAGTGTGTTTCAACTGAGTGGATAGCACCAATCTCCCAGGTGGTATTTCTTCTGCATTTATTACATGGCTGGTTGTAACAACTTTGAATACTCAATAAACTGTGAATATCTTTACCTTAAAAGCTACTTTTGCCGCTGTCCTTTCCCAATCCATTTAGAGGTGAGGTACACTGATGAGTGACACGATCTGTCCCCTCTTTTCTTCTATTCTGTTTCTATGGTCCATTCATTGCTACTGTCCCATCGCAGTGCTTCCTGCATCATCAGAATTCTTCTTTATTGGCATATCTACATTTTCACATTTCTAATTAGAGACAAAATGCTTTCAATAGCCAATGAAAATCTTTTTCTGTTTGAAGAGAACAGGGGTATCTTAGTTTTTAGGTATTGATCAAACGTAAATCTCTATGCTCAATAAGAACCATCTTTATTTTTCACTTCATGATGACCATATTACTCTAAAAGTACAGTACTGTTTTTGTGTGCAGGAATCATCACTCAAGGAAAACATCCCCTGAAGTGTGACCCTTCTGTCAGTAGACCTTGTAGAGCCAGATCAGATCACCATCAAATACACTATGCTACAAAGAGATTGTCCTTCAATTAGCATGTTCTTTCTTAGGATAACTAGTCTAGTTTGTTTGATAGCAATGATATTAATATAGCACTATGAAATTATAATATTATATTATGGTTAATTAGAGAGCTCTTTGGAAACAAATTATCTGAGAAAAAGTCAAGTATGTATTATTTTATGGTGCATGTTTCTAAGAAAAAAACAATAGGACAATCTTCATGGGTTTGTTATGATGACTAAGTGAAATGATCCATATAAAGTTTTCACAATATCAAATATTAACCACTTACTAAGCAATTAAACAAAATGGTTGCTTATTATACCTCCATTTATAGATTTAAACAGTAATTATGATCTGTTAATGTCAAAATGAAGAACTCATACATTCTTTTGAACAAGTCTGATATATACCAACATGGTAGCATTGAGAAATGCCCTGGACACAAGAATCTATTCTATCTGTGGGCAGCTTAAAACTATGTACTGGCTCATCATTCTGAATCTTTGTAAAGAATCTACAAACAGCTCACATTATTTTATCTAATGCCACTTTTGGGCTTATTTAAGGGACACACACTTTATTATACTCATACACTAGCTACCAAAACTATCAGGTGAAATCCTTAATTTGTAAATGATGTTATAAATGATGCTGTAGCTTCTTCATGTCTATTTTTTATTTGTTTGGCTTGTTAGTTTTTTTGGGTACTGAGTCTCTGTGTAACCCTGACTCTCCTGGAACTTGCTATGTAAACCAACTTGGCCTCAAATTCACAGAGATCTACCTGCCTTTGCCTCCTAAATCCTGGGATTAAAGGCATGTACCACCACTCTCCTCTGTCTATGGGGTTAAAATTCTCCTCCCTCCTTATTTTAATAGCTCTTGTTTTAAATCTTTTCCTTCACATCATCCAACAGATTGATTCTCTATAGTGTCAGTAATTTTCTTTTGAAAGGGACAAATGTGATAGGCAATGACTAAAACCTCCAAATAATTCCCAGACTGGTCAAGTGTAATTGTGGAAATTGTTAGGTGTATGATGGGATGGGGGTGTCACTGTGTTTGAACGCAGTTTTTTTTTTCTTAATCTTATGTAGCATGTTAGGTCATTTAATTAGATGAAAGAGATTTGATGTGGGAGTGATTTCTTATTAACAAAGAAACTGCCTAAGCCCCTTGATAGGCCAACCCTTAGATGGGTGGAGTAAACAGAACAGAATGCTGGGAAAAAGAAGCTGAGTCAGGGAGTCGCCATGATTCTCCCACTCCAGACAGATGCAGGTTAAGATCTTCTCTGGTAAGCCACCTCGTGGGCTACACAGATTATTAGAAATGGGTTAGATTAATATGTAAGAGCTAGCCAGTAAGAGGCTACAGATAACGGGCCAGGCAGTGTTTAAAAGAATACAGTTTCCGTGTAATTATTTTGGGCATAAGCTAGCCATGCGGGCGGCCGGGTGCCGGGGACGCAGCCCCGCTGCTCTTATCACTACAGAGATTGTTGAACAAATTCAAATAAAGAGACTCAGAGAATGAATTAAAATATCATTTAATTTCACAGCCAATCAATTCAACTAGAAAGAAATATTATGCTTTCCAAAATCTCATTCCCTGGAAAGCCAAGGAATGTAACTTACTAATCCTGCAGGTTAGGAGAAACTTGTGATCCAATGTCAGTAGACACAGGTAAGAACAGACAGTGAAAATTCCTGGATTTAGAAGATAATTGAGATAAAGATTAGAAGAAACTATTGAGATTTGTGGTCCAAGCATTATAGCAACTGGGAATGATTTCGTTGCACAGTGCCCTCCAGAGAGCATCCTTGGCCTCAGCATTCTTCAGGTTGTAGATCAGGGGGCTCAGCATGGGGATGGAAAAAAGTGTAATACAGGGAAAGCATTTTCTGCTACATCTCATGTGCTAGGATTTGGGGAACATGTACACGACAACAGTTTTGCCAAAGGAGAGCCCAACCACACAGAGGTGGGAAGAACAGGTAGAGAAGGCCTTTCTGTGACCCTCTTGTGACTAAATCCCTATGATGTTTACCAGGATGCATGTGTAGGAGAACAGCACTGAGCAAAATGGTCCCACTAAGATGAACACACATGTTGCAAATATGACAATCTGTTTGAGTGTAGACGGCAGTTTTAAATAACTTAAGAACTCATAGTAGTCAGTTTTTTTAAGATATTGTATGAAGATAGAGTATAATAAAAAAGGAACGAAATGCGTTTGGAGTGAAGGATTTGGGCAAGACAGGCAGTATTTGGCAGTATGTAAGAAATGACTTTTGGGAAAGTGACAAGGGAACCCATTGGAAGAAACATTCTAGCCACCTGATGGATGGTTGTAGTCCTCAAGGGTGGGTTTAAGTGACTTCTCATCAATAACTTTACTGAAAAATGACCTCTTATTAGCTCTTCTTACTCTCATTTCATGTTCTTTATCAACCGTCAAGTAATAGCTTTTTCTAGAGCAGATATCTCTGTAAAGATGGAATATCCAATTAGCAAAATTCTTTGAGACATTTCAAATTTCAAATAAATAATATTTCAGCATGATGGCTTATGCCTTGTTCTTTTGTGATTTGACATAGCATGATGGTATTCTTGAAGGAAATTTCCACAGTTGAATCTAAAAATGTGGGATCCAGACACTGGATAATGAAAGGCCTTTAAGTAAGACACTCTTGGGGACGGCAATAGATGACACATCTCTTTTCTTTCCTTCCTTTCCTTTTTTTTAATTTTTTGAGACAGGGTTTCTCTCTGAAACAGTCCTGGCTGTCCTAGAACTCACTCTGTAGACCAGACTGACCTCTGATTCACAGATATCTACTTCCCTCTGCCTCCCAAATGGTGGGATTAAAGGCATGCACCACCACCAACTGACAGCACATCCTTTTTCTTATAAGCAAATGGCCAAATCACTTTGATAGAAAAGTAATCTAAGTAATATATATTTAAAACTGCATACAATGACTTTACTAGTACAATGATAATAAACTCATCTGTGCTTAAACTATCTGAATTAAATACATGAGGCATAGAAAAACATTAGGTTGTGATTTTTTCTTAACAAATACAGATAGCATGTTTGATACATTAGAACTCTTTTGCTAAAGTAGCCTATCATTTATCATAAAGCTGGGGAGCAGATCCCCTATGACCTCAGAGGAACTCTGAAGCATAGACTATGACTGCAGAGCAGATTAAGAGGCTGCAACTGAACAGAGTGGACCAAGAGAGCAGAGCAAGGGAGTTAACAAAGAGAGTGGCCCAAGAAAGAACCGAGCAGCTCCCTGAGACACAGATAGTGACAGCACAGAGCAGACCAAGAACAGTTGCCAAAGTCACAGACAGCAACTGCAATGCCAGGAGGCACAGACACTGCCAGCACCAATCAGAGGAAGAGATGGGTAGGTGCCAATGCACAAGAATTCATTCAATAATCTAAAAAGCAACATGATAACACCATAACCAAGGGTCATACAACAGGAAGACTTGATTATCCTAATCCAGAAGAAAATGATTTTAAATGTATCTTCATGAGGATGATGGAGACCTTTAAAGAGAAAATGAAAAGTTTCCTTAAATAAAGGGAGGAAAAGACAAACAAGAAGTTGGAAAAAATCAATAAATCTTTTAAAGAAACCCCCCAAAAATCAAGAAAAAAACAATCAAATAGGTGAAGCAAACAGTCAAACAGTTCAAGACTTGAAAACTGAAATAGTGGCAACAAAGAAAATAAAAAGTGAGGGAATTCTGGAAATGGAAATTCTGAGTAAATGAATGGGAACTGCAGATGTAGGCATAACCAACAGAATAAAAGAGATGGAAAAGATAATCTCAGGTGTTGAAGATACTGTAAAGGAAATAAATTCATCGGCCAAAGAAAATTTAAATCCAAGAAATTCTTAACACAAAACATCCAAGAAATCTGGGATACCATGAAATACCAAACCTAAGGATAACAGGGATAGAAAAAGGAAAAAAGTTCAGCTCAAAAATACAGAAAATATATTCATCAAAATTATTGAGGAAAACTTTCATCTCTATGAAGGTACAGGAAGCTTACAGAACACCAAATAGACTGAATTTAAAAAGTCCCCTTACAATAATCAAAACATAAAACATACAGAATAAAGAAAGAATATTAAGAGCTGCAAAGAAAAAGGCCAAGTAACATATAAAGGAAACCTATCAGAATTACACCAAATTCTCAATGGAAACCATGTAAGTCAGAAGGTTCTAGAAACATCTGCTATGGACACTAAAAGGCCATGGGATGCAAACCCAGACTACTATACCCAGCAAAGCTTTCAATCACTATTGATGGAGAAAACAAGATATTCCATTACAAAACCAGATTTAAATAATACCTATTCACAAACTTGCTCTACAGAAAGTACTAGAAGGGAAACTCCAACCCAAAGAAGCCAACTGCATCCACAACACACAAACAATAGATAATCTCACACCAGCAAACCCCAAAGAAGGGAAACACACAAATACTACTGATCCTGAAACCACATAAAGACTCAACCAAGAAAGAGAATTACAGACCAATCTCCCTCATGAACATTGATGCAAAAAATACTCAATAATATACTGGCAAATCAAATCCAAGAACACATCAAAAAAAATCATCAACCATGATCAATTCAACTTCATTCCAGAGATGCCAGGATGGTTCAGCATATGAAAATCTATCAATGTAATCCACCACATAAATAACCTGAAATAAAAAACCATATGATCATCTCATTAGATACTGAAAAAGCATTCAATAAAATCCACCACCTTTTGATGATAAAGGTCTTGAAGAAATGAAAAACAGAAGGAACTTATCTCATAATAATAAAATAATAAAAGGAATACACAGCAAACTGACAGCAAACATCAAATTGAACGGAAAGAAACTCAAAGCAATTCCACTAAAAATCAGGAACAAGGCAAGGATGTCCACTCTCTCCATATCTATTTAACATAGTTCCCGGAGTTTTAGCTAGACCAATAAGACAAGAAAAGGAGATCAAGGGGATTCAGATCGGAAAGGAAGAACTCAGACTCTCACTATTTGCAGATGATATGATAGTATATGTAAGTGACCACAAAAAACTCTACCAGGGAATTCTTACAGCTGATAAATACCTTCAGTAATATGGCAGGATACAAGATCAACTCAAAAAAAATAAGTAGCCCTCCTATATACAAATGATAAAAAAGATGAGAAAGAAATCAGAGAAATATCACCCTTCACAATAGCCACAAATAACATAAAATATCTTGGAGTAACACTAAGGAAAGTAGTGAAAGACCTGTTTGACAAGAACTTTAAGCCTCTGAAGAAAGAAATTGAAGAAGATACTAGGAAGATCTCTCATGCTGTTGGATAGGTAGGATCAAATAATAAAAATGAAATCCTACCAAAAATAATCTATCCCAACATAATTCTTCACAATCCTTGAAAGACAAATGCTCAACCTCATATGGAAAAACAAAAAAACCCAGGATAGCCAAAGCAATCCTGTACAATAAAGGAACTTCTGGAGGCATCACCATCCCTGACATCAAGCTATATATAATGAAAACAGCCTGGTATTGGCATATAAACAGTCAGATTGACCAAAGAAATAGAATTTAAGACCTGGGCATTATTCCACACATCTATGAACACCTGATTTTTGACAAAGAAGCTAAAATCATACAATGGAAAAAAAAGAAAGCATCTTCAACAAATAGTGCTGGCATAACTGTCAACATGTAGAAGAATCAAATAGATCCATATCTAACCCCATTCACAAGATTCAAGTCCTAATTAAAGACCTCAATATAAATCTGACCTGATAGAAGAGAAAGTGAAAAGTAGCCTTCAATGCATGGACACAGGATACCACTTCCTAAATACAATCCCAGTAGCACAGATACTGAGAGCAACATGGGACCTCCTGAAACTGAGAAGTTTCTGTAGGGCAAAGGATGCAGTCAATAAAATGAAAAGGCAGCCTATTGAATGGGAAGACATCTTCACCAACCCCACATCACACAGAGAACTGATCTCCAATATATATTTAAAAGCTCAAGAAATAAGACATCAAAATACCAAATAATCCAATTAAAAATGGAATACAGAATTAAACAGAGAATTCTCAACAGAAGAATCTCAAATGGATGAAAGACACTGAAGGAAATGCTCAACATCCTTAACCATCAGGAAAATGCAAATCAAAACAATTCTGAGATACCATCTTACACATGTCAGAATGGCTAAGATAAAAATATCAATGGTAGCTTATGCTGGAGAGGATGTGGAGTAAAGGGAAACACTCCTCCATTGCTGGTGGCAGTGCAAACTTGCACAACAACTCTGGAAATCAGTATGAAGGTTTCTCAGAAAATTGGGAATTAACCTACCTCAAGTCCCAATAATACCTCTCTTGGGCATATACCAAAAGGATGCTCAATCATACTGCATGGGCATTTGTTCAATTATGTTCACAGCAGCATTATCTGTAATAGCCAGAACATTGACACAACCTAGATACTCCCCAACAAAAGAACGAATGAAGAAAATGTGATATATTTACACAATGGATACTAGTCATTGTAAAAAACAATGACATCTGGAAATGTGCTTGCAAATAGATGGAACTAGAAAAAACCTTCCTGATTCAGTTACCCCACATCCAGAAAGATCAGCATGGCATGTACTCACTCATAAGTGAATACCACTGTAAAGCAAAGGATGATGAGCTTATAGTCCATGAATCATGAGAAGCTAAGTAACAAGGAGAACCCTAAGAGAAACAGATATAGATCCCCCTGGGAATGTGAAATAGGCAAGGTCTCCTGTGAAAATTGGGGGCAGGGGGTGTGGGTAGAAGGGACCCGTGGAAGGAGAGGAGGGGAGAAGGGTAGAGGTGAGGAGAACTTGAGGGAATAGGATAGTCAAGATGTGGGAAGGACAGAGATGAAGAGCAAGGAAGAAGATATCTTGATTGAAGGAGCCATTATGGGGCTAGCAAGAAACATTTTATTAAAAAAACTAACTTTTTTCATTTCACTTATCAATTCCAGTTCCCATTCCTCCCCTCCTACTGTTCCCTCCATCTTTCCCCCTACCCCAACTCCCCATTCACTCCTCAGAGGGGTTAAGGCACATTGCAAACCCCACATCACACAGAGAACTGATTATATATAT
>NW_026068030.1:780727-809291 GCF_014885135.2 Alexandromys fortis | reverse complement strand
CTACCCTTCTCCCTTCTCTCTCCCCCTCTCCCCTTACCCCCACCCACCCTACCCCCATGCTACCAGCGATCTTGTCTACTTCTAATATCCAGGAGGATAAATACATGCTTTTCTTTGGGTTCACCTTCTTATTTAGCTTCTCTAGGATCACGAACTATAGGTTCAATTTCCTTTGCATATCACAATAGAACCTTCATCTGGTGATGGATGGAGATAGAGGCAGAGCCCCACATTGAAGCACTGGAATGAGCTCCCAAGGTCCAGATGAAGAACAGAGGGAGGGAGAACATGAGCAAGGAAGTCAGGACCGTGAGGGGTGCATCCACCCACGGAGACGGTGGGACTGATCTAATGGGAGCTCACCAAAGCCAGCTGGACTGGGGACTGAATGAGCATGTGATCAAACCGGACTCTCTGAATGTGGCTGACAATGAGGGCTAACTGAAAAGCCAATGATAATGGCACTGGGTTTTGATTCTACTGCATGTACTGGCTTTTTGGAAGCCTAGTTTGTTTGGATGCACACCTTCCTAGACCTGGATGGAGGATAGAGGGTCTTGGACTTCCCACAGGGCAAGGCAACTCTGACTTCTCTTAGGACTAGAGAGGGAGGGGGAGGGAGAGTGGAGAGAATGGGAGGGAAATGGAAGAAGGGGAGGAGGTGGAAATTTTTAATAATAAATAAATAAGAATAAAACCCCTCAAGAAATAAGACATTAAAATACCAAATAACCCAATTAAAAATGGAATACAGATCTAAACAGAGAATTCTTTTTACCAGGAATCCACAAGGATGACCCTAGCTAAGACCCTAAGCACCAGTGGAGAAGGTGACCTAACTGGCTTTGCCCTGTAGTCAGATTGATGACTACTTTAAATCTCACCATAGAACCTTCACCCAGCACTGATAGAAAAAGAGACAGAGATCCACAGTGGAGCACTGAGCTGAGCTCCCAAATTCCAGTTGAAGAGTGGGAAGAGTGAGAATACGAGCAAAGAGGTCAAGACCATGATGGGGATACTCACTGAAACAGCTTACCTGAGCTAATGGGAGCTCACTAACTTCAGCCAGATTGGAAAGGAAACAGTAGAGAACCAAATTAGGCACTTTGAGTATGGGTTACAGTTGTACAGCTGGGGCAGACTGTGGGGGCCAATGGCTGTAGGACCAGGATTTATCCCTACAGCTTGTACTGGCATTTTGGAACCCATTGTCTTTGGAGGGATGATGTGGAAGGGTCATCTATCGATGTGCTACTCTCATTGGTTAATAAAGAGACTGCCTTGGCCTTTTGATAGGGCAGAAAATTAGGTGGGTGGAGTAGACAGAACAGAATGCTGGGAAGAAGGGAAGTGAGGTGAGATGCTCTGGAGCCAGCCGCCAGGTCAGACATGCTGAATCTTTCCAGGTAAGCCACCACCTCGTGGTGCTACACACATTATTAGAAATGGGTTAATCAAGATATGAGAATTAGCGGTTAAGAGGCTAGAACTAATGGGTCAGGCAGTGTTTAAAAGAATAAAATTTGTGTGTTGTTATTTTGGGTGTAAAGCTAACCATGCGGGAGCTGGGCAGGACGAAAAGCAGGCCTGCTCACCTCCTCACTGCAGAGGGATATCTTGCTCACCCTAGATACAGTAGGGAGGGCTTTGGCCCTTCCTTGAAGCAATGTGCCTTAGCCCCTCTGAGGAGTGGATGGGGAGTTGGGGTAGGAGGAAAGGTGGAGGGAACAGTAGGAGGGGTGGAAGCGGGAACTGGAATTGGTATGTAAAATGCAAAAAGGTAGTTTTTTAAATAAAACAAATTAAATTAAAAAAAGAAAAAAGAAGGAGAACAGGTTTGCTTGTTTTTTTTTTGTATCTGGCAATTGATAATATATATTTATATACATACATATTTGTTTAATGGCAAATAAATAAATAAATGCAAACAAACCAATAAACCACTAGTCTCTTCTATTTATTCTAAGTTCACTAATCCCACAGAAAATGAGCCCTGTAATCCAGAAAAAATTCATTGCTGTGATTCATATTAAAGCAAGTTCTTTTAAATGGGATCAGATCACTTGAAGGGTTCACAACGTGTTAAGTACTTGAATTTAGTGTATGTTAATCTTGATAATTTTTTCATTTGAAAGTTATGCAGTGTATCTAATTTTAATTAAAACAATTAAGTAGAAACCAAGAATTAAAATTTCAGGGTCCATAAGGACTTTGCTTTGAAATATGTTCCAGTTCCCAGTGTAAACTTAAAGAATTATTATGACGGTATTCATTTCTTCTAAGTATGCATGACTTCAGAAATTAAAAATTGTCGAACTATGATGGTTAGTAAATGATCTGATTATTCTAAAGTTCATTTTTTACATTTTAAAATTGTTTTTATTGAGCTATATATGTTTCTCCACTCCCCTCCCTTCCTCTCACTTCTGCTTCCTACCCTCTCCAATGGTCATCGTGTTTTTAACTTACTCAGGAGATCTTGTCTTTTTCTACTTCCTATACACATTAGATTCATGTTTGTCTCTCTTAGGGTCCTCTTTGTTGTCTAGGTTCTCTGGGATTGTGCATTGTAGGCTGCCTTTTTATAAATTTGTCTTTCTGGGTCTTGGTTACCTCACTCAATATGTGTTTCCAGATCCATCCATTTGCCTGCAAATTTCAAGATGTCATTATTTTTTCTGCTGTGTAGTACTCCATTGTGTAAATATACAACATTTTCCTTATCCATTCTTTGGTCGAGGGGCATTTAGGTTGTTTTCAAGTTCTGACTATGAAAAACAATGTTGCTATGAACATAGTTGAGCACATGTCCTTGTTGTGCTATTGAGTATCCTTTTGGTGTATGCCCAAAAGTGATATTTCTGGTTCTTGAGGAAGGTTGTTTCCTAATTTTCTGAGAAATCGCCTTACTGAAATCAAAAGAGGCTGTACCAACAATGAAGGAGTGTTCCTTTTACCCCACATCATCTCCAGCTTAAGTTGTTATCAGTGTTTTTGATTTTGGCCATTCTTACAGGTGTAAGATGCAATCTCAGAGTTGTTTTGATTTGCATTTCTCCAATGGCTAAGGACATTGAGCATTTTCTTAAGTGTCTTTCAGCCATTTTAGATTCAACTGTTGAGAGTTCTCTGTTTAGGTCTTTACCCAATTTTTTTAATGGATTATTTGTTCTTTTGATGACCAATTTCTTGAGTTCTTTGTATATTTTGGAGACCAGCCTTCTGTCTGATGTGGGGTTGGTGAAGATTTTTCCCATTCTGTAGCTGCTGTTTTTTTCTTGTTGACCATGTCCTTTGCTTTACAGAAGCTTCTCAGTTCCAAGATATCCCATTTATTGTTTCTCTCAGTGACTGTGCTACTGCGGTTATGCTTAGGAAGTAGTCTCATGTGCCAATGAGTTCAAATGTACTTTCCACTTTTTCAGGTTCAGTGTGGTTGGTTTTATGTTGAGGTCTTTGATCCATTTGGAATTGAGTTTTGTACATTGGTGATTGATATGGATCTCTTTTCATTCTTCTATATGTTGATATCCAGCTATGCTAGCACCATTTGTTGAATATGCTTTCTTTTTTCCCATTTTTATATTTTTTGCTTCTTTGTCAAAAATCAGGTGACAGTAAGTGTGTAGATTGATATCTGGATCTTTGATTTGCTTCCATTGGTCCTCTTGTCTGTTTTAATGCTAATGCCAGGCTGTTTTCAGTATTGTAGCTCTGTAGTAGAGTTTGAAGTCAGGGATTGTGATGTCTCCAGAAGTTCCTTTATTGTACAGAATTGCTTTGGCTATCCTTTTTTTTTTTTCCATATGAAGTTGAGTAGCGTTCTCTTGAGGTTTATGAAGAATTTTACTGGGATTTTGATGGACATTCCATTGAATATACAGATTGCTTTTCATATGATTGCCATTTTTAATATGTTGATTCTACCTACCCAAGAGCATGGGGGATCTTTTCATTTTCTCACATCTTCTTCAATTTCTGTCATCAAAGATTTAAAGTTCTTGTCATACAGATCTTCCCTGGTTTGGGCCCAATCCCACAGAGGTCTCTAGCTTGGGCCTTCTACCCCAGAAGTCCCTGACTCGTTTCTGGTTTCACAGACGTTTCTGGCACAGGCCTGCTCCCTTGGAAGTTGCTCCCTTTTACCTGTTCCTGCTTCAGGCCTGCTCTGACTGAGGTTGCTGGCTCAGGTCTGCTCCAGTAGAAGTCACTGGTTCAGTCCTGTTCTCACTGATGTTCTGGTTTGGGCCTGCTCCTGCAGAAGTCCATGGCTTGTGCCTGCTCCTGCAGAGGTCTCTGGCTCGGTCCTGATCCCTTGGCACCTGATCCTGTGGAGGCCACTGCCTCGGGGCCTGTTCCACCTGAGGTCACTGCCTTGGGCCTGCTCTGGAGGAATTTTCTGGCTTAAGCCTGCTCTTTTTTTTTCTTTTTTTTTTTTTTTTCTGTCTACAGAGTATGTTCTTTATTAAAACATTTATAACACTTCTGGTTTGGAAATTCTTTTACCTCTGAGCCACAAGTTTATCCTTCTTAGGATAGCCTGGTTTCTTCTTCTTTTTTAAAATTTATTTATTTATTTATTGAAGATTTCTGTCTCTTCCCCGCCACTGCCTCCCATTTCCTTCCCCCTCCCCCAAACAAGTCCTCCTCCGTTGTCAGCCCAAAGATCAATCAGGGTCCCTGCCCTGTGGGAAGTCCAAGGACCACCCACCTCCATCCAGGTCTAATAAGGTGAACATCCAAACTGCCTAGGCTCCCACAAAGCCAGTACGTGCAGTAGGATCAAAAACCCATTGCCATTGTTCTTGAGTTCTCAGTAGTCCTCATTGTCCGCTATGTTCAGCAAGTCCGGTTTTATCCCAGGCTTTTTCAGACCCAGTCCAGCTGGCCTTGGTGAGTTCCCAATAGAATATCCCCATTCTCTCAGTGTATGGGTGCACCCCTCGCGGTCCTGAGTTCCTTGCTCGTGCTCTCTCTCCTTCTGCTCCTGATTTGGACCTTTAGATTTCTGTCCAGTGCTTTAATGTGGGTCTCTGTCTCTGTCTCCTTTCATCGCCTGATGAAGGTTAATATTCAGGAGGATGCCTATATGTTTTTCTTTGGGTCCACCTTCTTATTTAGCTTCTCTAGGATCATGAATTATAGGCTCAATGTCCTTTATTTATGGCTAGAAACCAAATATGAGTGAGTACATCCCATGTTCCTCTTTTTGGGTCTGGTTAAGCCTGCTCTTGTGGAAGTCACTCACTGCCTTGGGCCTACTCTAAAGTTCTAAAGGAAATTATCAGAAGTAAGGCACTTTTAAAAAATATATAAACAATATAACAAAACTTGGTATATATCATATTTCAAAAAGTAAATCTTGAATTTGATAAGCTATCTATTTTTTTCTATACTAGTGGGCATGGGGAAAGGGACATTCATAAAACCATTCTGTTTTACTCAGTTATTCATCTCAAGTGAAAGCTGCCTACTTGTAACTACCAAGGAAAAAGTAATTACTTTTCTCTTTTTGATGAGACAGAGATTTTGGCAATCCTTACAGGTGAGGATTGATAAGGCAAATGATTTTATTTAGGTATAGAGACTACTATGGATCAGGAAGAACCATATTAAAGGCCAGGCTTGCAGGGCCATCAATTCACTAATTTTTGAAATCTAGTTAATCCGCTGGTTCATGACTTGTATGTACCCAGCATTGCAGAAATGCAAAGTATGACAGAGGATTCTAGTGTTATAAAAATGTAAAAATCTTGTGCTTCAGAGCCAAGAGAAGAGGCTAATAGTCAGTATAAAATTTACTAATCAGAAGATTTAAATAGTTATTGGGTATATTATTTTTCTCTCACTTTGTTAAGTCACTGACACCTTGCTCCCCTCCTACTTTTCCTATCCACACCTCACAATTTATCCTCTAGGCTCCAGAATATATACAATGCATGTTTCCTTACCGATTGCATGCTAGGTACCTGGGTATGTCCTTACAGTTAAATTATAGATAAGTAATGACATAAGCTTAATGTACATTTGGCTTTATAGTTTAGTACAAGAAACAAATCTTCATAATTGTAGCGTGTATTTTGATAGTAAAGACAGGAATCAAATGGAACCTTCATACTACAACCAGGATGTGCTAATTTCAGTGAAATGGAACATTACTCTGTAACCTATACTACTATTATTTTTGTTAAGTAGGGAAATTATTTGACATATTTCATCCAAACTCATGATACTGAAATTACTATTTGCATAGAATGTGAATGAGCATGTGTATTTAGCATTCATAGAAATAATCTATTTCTCATCATGATGCAGAAACAAAGAATGGCAAAAGCAAGGCGAGCTAAGCAAGGACAAGATGCTTCAAGTTGTCTTGGAGGAATTTGTGGTGTACTGTTTATATAATCTTACTGACTCACACATTAACACACAAGGATATGAGAAGGGGAAGTAGCTAGAGGCTGGCACAGAATCCTGTTTCTGTATAATTCCTTTGGAACTGTAGAAGACTCATATCTGAGGCTGCTTGAAATGCATCATAATGTTTAGGAAAGGAGAGTTTATTCTCTGAGGGCTCAGCCTAGTTGACAGAGACAAAGAAATGATCTCTTTCTATTTTTCTCATCCTCAACAGAACATGTAATTAAGAATCACAGACGGTAACAGTATATTTATGAAACAACTACCATCAGAGTCCCCAAATATTAGCATTGATGTATCTCATTATTCCCATTGCATTGTCTTTGCTTCTAGATGGTTCTGATGAACTTACCAAAAAGTAAAGCTAGGGAGTGAACTCTTGGAATCCATTCTGAAGCTTAGCCTCTCCTCGATGGAATCTGGATCCCCTGGTCTGTAGCAGAAGTAAGAAGTGATGTGGGCTTTTCCTCTGTATGCTGTGATTACCATTGATTAGTAAAGAACTGCTTTGAGCATATATCAGGGCAGAACAGAACTAGGCAGAGAAAAATAACCTGATTACTGGTAGAAAGAAGGTGGAGTCATTGAGAAGCCATGTAGCTCCACCAGAGACAGATGTTGGAACTTTACCTGGTAAACCACAGCCACAAGGTGATACACAGATTATTGGAGATGGGTTAATTTAAGATATGAGTTATCCAGAAATATGATTAAGCTATTGACCAAACAGTATTGTAAATAATATAGTTTCTGTGTGGTTATTTTGGGACTGAGCTGGTTGTGGTGGCAGCCGGGAACAAACACGCAGCCTCTTACTACAGAGAAGAGCTGTTGCCCACATAGAGCCTTCATCCCTGTGTTCCAGTTGTATAGGAAGGTATTCTTCATTCTACCAAAGGAGAAATATAAACACAAACCCTTCAATCTACAGTGTTTTTGCTTGCAGATATTCTAGTGCAATGGTGGCAGAAAGCTCGTGGAAGTAACCAGCCAATACATGATATAACGTAAGGATTGCTCTACAAGATGGAACCCATACTTGATGCTGACTAAAAACCCAAGACTAGATAGCCGAGGGACTTAGGGTAGAGTAAAATACTACTGTTCTAAGGAAATTTAGTAATAAAATGACTTCTAATGACATTATGCTGTATACGTAGATCAGTGCCTTGCTCAGCTATCATCAGAGAAGTTTCTTCTGCAGCAGATGGGAATAAATACAGAGACCCACAGTCAGACATTATTCAGAGAGTGAGAGATCTTGAAACACTCAGTCCTAAGTGGGATCCATCAATTCCCAGCAGGAATCAGGGAATCCTGCAGAAGAGGAGATGGAAAGAGTACAAGAGCCAGAGGGAAAGGAGGACATTAAGGAAATAAGGGCCTCTAAACACACAAGAAAGATGCACATATGCACTCACAAAGACTATGGCAGCATGCATAGGTCCTGCATGGGTCTGTAGTAGATGGGGCCCTAGAACTGAAAGGAGATGTGGACACATGCCCCAATCCCTAGCCTAGAAGCTATCTCTAATTGATAAAATGCATGCAAATGAATGTTTAGTTTTCTCCAAGGGAGTTTCATTGGGGAAGCAAACTACTCCTAAGAGTAGACCACATGCCCAGCAGTAGATGGTCAATAGAAGACAAGCCCAATGGCATATTTGGAGGTTCTTGTCTCAAAATGTCATGTCAGGATCTTTTCTTTCAATCTTTTTTTTTTTTTTTTTTATCTTTTTTTTTTTTTTCTCTCTCTCTCTCTCTCTCTCTCTCTCTCTCTCTCTCTCTCTCTCTCTCTCTCTCATCCTCCAGGTCCTTTGCATATAAATTATGGCTTCCAGTTGTGTATTTTTTTTACAGGATTCTCTAGTGTGGAAATGATTGGTCCTTTGTGACTTTTCTGTTTCATTTGCATTGTCTTGGGCTTTATTCCTTCTGTTTGTTTGCCTTTTCCTATTCTGATGTGTTAGTTTTTGCTTTATCTTATTATATCATATTTTATTATTATTCCTTAGAAACCTGTTTGTTTTCTAATAAAAGACAGAAAGGGGGTAGATCCAGATGGGAGGGAAAATGGAGCAGAACTGGGAGGAACAGAGAGAGAGAGGAAACTGTAATCAGAGTATATTATATGAAAGAAACTATTTTCAATAAAAGAAAAAAGGAAAAAAAATCCTCACTATGGATACACATCAGTTATAAGAAGTTATTTTAGCCAAAAAGACAAAAGTTCAAAGCAAAGCAAGATAGATTAAAAATTTCATAATTCTAAACAGAGTTTCAGAAAATGCACACCTTCAATGACTTGTTTTCCAGGATACAAGTAAACAGTTGCACATCTCATACTCACTGCAGAAAACAGACAATGCCTCCTGCCCAACTCACTTTGAACTGTTGGCCCCTAGCCAGATGCTATTGTTCTGTGTGACTTTTCCCGAGGAGACATGAGCAATGTAGCTTTATCCAGATAGGGCACTGATGACAGACCAAACAAATGATTGCCTCTAAGTCTATGGAAGAGAATCAAGGGGATTGCAGTTGTTTACATGAATAAATGTGAGAGTTACTCAGAGGAGCAGAGGTTATACAGATGCAACTACATCTCCAAAAGCCCACCTCAGCATGTGTGAAAACTCATGTTGTTTCCCTAAACTCTCTGGACAACTTACTGGGAGCTTGGGTAATGGAGATGTAACCACAGCAATCAGTTCTACCCAGAAAATCTTAGGTAAGGTCTTGTGAATCTCCTAAGTGTCAGGAACTTCCTGAGACTTGTGAGTTTTTTTGTATTTTCTAAGTCTTTTCAGTTTCATTTACTTTCTGAGCCTCCCTCTAGGAGGGAACATTTCAACTCTGAGAAAGTAACTACATGGATCTTGATAGTATTTACTGTTGAAAAAGAGGAAAGGTGGTACATAAATATTTGAGTGTACAAAATCAACAGTGCAGCCAGCATTAACTTAAGTAATATATATATATTATATATACACATGTATATATAAAATGTAATAACACTGCTTATTTGCTTTCAGTGGATATTTCAAATGTTTATATATAAAGTGCATCTACAAAGTAACCATAGTATTTAAATGAGAGTATACAATATGCATAAAACCTACAATATAAAATAATAACCTATAATATAAAAACATAAAGTGGGAGGATGTGACCACTGCTCAAACTAAATTATCATTGAAGAGATTATTTTGAAATATTTTTAAAGATTTCATGCAATAGACTTTGATAATATTTTTCCCTCTCTCAGTTCCTCTCAGACCTCTCCTCACCTATACCCATGCAACTTCATGTTCTTTCTCTCTACCAGGAAGATTTGTAAAAAGGCATCTCCCCACTGTGGGAGGAACACCCAAGATGTTTAGGGTATATCTTCAGAATAGCCTGAGAGAGGTGTTCTGGGTGGGTAGTGGTGGTACAATTCTGAACTGTGTAGCCTGAGTGAATTTGATTTCAAATCTCAGGTGTTTATTTGAAATGAATAGAACTAGAATAAAGAAGGCAATACTTGTGATAAGCTTTATTTGTCTCAGCTGTTAGTGTTGCTTTAACTGAGGTATAGGGCAGAGATAGCCTCTTCCATTAGTCCTGAATATGGACATAGTTATTGATATGAGGTGCTTAACCTGGTCTTCTTAGCCTTACCAGAGGTCACATACAAGCAGAAGTGTGGGCAACAGCATAAGACTTTGTGATGTGGGATTCTCCTTTGTATGCTGTGAATACCATTGGTTATTATTGGTTAATAAAGAATCTTCGTTGGGCCTATTGCAGTGTAGAATAGGACAAGGCAAGAATTCCAAGCATATAGAGAAGAAGAGAGTAAGCAGAGTCAAGGAGACACCATGTAGCCAATGGAGGAGATAGATGCTAGATGGAACCTTACCGGTAGGCCACAACCATGTGATGATACATAGATTAATAGAGATGGGTTAACTTAAGATATAAGAGCTAGCTAGCAATATACCTAAGTGATTGGCCAAATAGTGACCAAACAGTGATTTAATTAATGCAGTTTCTGTGCAATTATTTCGAGTATGGGCAGCCGGAAAAAAAAATAAGTGGTCTCTGCCAACATCTGTGTGGAGATAAGATTAGAATCCTGAATTATAATTGTTCAGTATGAAACATAAGTATCACAATGGGGATTTAGGATTGTCCCATGAAGTGGAGACATCTCGTGGGACTGAACATTCAAGACATAAAACCAGACACTCCCAGTAGATAGTGTCAGAATTAAGTTAGGCAACATCCTTTGGGTGTTCACTAGAGAAAAAATTGCTTAATTTCTGGGGAACTATACAACTCTCCATATGTCAATATGAAGTATTGAACATATTAAGGTAAAAGTAGAAAAAATCTTGATTTTTTTTCCCATTATTTGATATGACCCCAACATTTATCTCTCAGACTGTTCTATAAGGACTCTAAAAATTGCGCTCATCAGTGTCCTTTGGGTGCAATGCCAATGCACAGATAGGACAGACAAAGCGAAACAAACAACTCCCTCATAAAAAGAAACAACCACATAAAACAAAAGAAAATTTTAAATTAAACAGAGCTGTTGTAATGAAAACTTATTGAGAAGCAAGAACACAAGGCTTCCTGTGGTCTGATGATACAGCACAGCTGTGAGGCCCTGTGAGAATGCATGCAAACTCTCATTTTCCTGCTACATTTTCTAAGAATAATAAGTCAAGTATAAAGAGTTTTCAGTATAAATAATCAAGTTGTGGTCTGTCAGTCAGCTCATTAGCAGGACGAGAGAGATGATTAAAAATTCAAATATTTGCTCATTTTATTCATATCTATCAAATCTGAATCTATATTTTTATCATTGCTCCAGGTAATCTGAAGGCACAAAACATTGTGTAATTAAAAAATATTGGAGTGCAGTCCCTATCAAAGAACAAGTGAAGTTTTATAGGTCAGCCACAGGGTATCAAGAGACACCTTGGGGACCAGTGGAATGTGGCTCAGGAATTGACTTCATCTAGAGACCCTATCTTCATTAAGGTGCCTATTACTGTGAAGAAACACCATAACCATGGCAACTCTTATAAAGAAAAACATTTTATTGAGGTGGCGATGCCAGGTACCAGGGTATACACATTTCAGGGTAGGGGCGTGTGGATTAGAAATATTAGGCAGAAAGAACAGAGATATGAAAGAAAAGGACAGAGACAAAGAATAGAGTTGGGGGGATTCAGTATATACTGAAATCTCCCACATCTATTTTCCATATGCTTATATACCCCAATCCAGAAAAGCTGGGGGGGGGGACAAAAGACTGCTTTAACATGATACAAAGAATAAACAGCAATTACCTCTTCAATACCTGAAGCATCAAGCAAGTATATACTGAGTTAAATATTCTGTTGTTTAGGCAGGACATGCAGCAATCATATCTTAGGCCAAGCATCTTATAGGTAGCCACTCCCTGGATCAAACCTCCAGTCATATCCTTGAAGGAGCAGGAATATGCCTGAATTCTCTGATCTTTGGTCAAGATGGAACAGATTCACCTCTGTGGGCCATCTTAATACCCAAAGAGGCAAGCAGCCACGCCCTTGGTCAAGATATCTTGTTAATAGCCACATTTTAAGTCAAACCTCTTGTCATTAACCTTAAAGGAGCAAGAATGGACCTGAATTCTCTGACCATTATTCAAGGTGAAAAACACTTCTGTGGGCTCCCACAGGTTTATAGTTTCAGAGTTTTAGTTCATTATCATCATAGAGGGACATAGCAGTGTGCAGGCACACATGGTGCTGGAAAAGGATCTGAGAGTTCAACATCTTGATTTTCAGGCAACAGGAAGTGAACTGTCTACCACACTGGGCATAACTTGAACAAAGGAGACCTCAAAGCCCACCCACAGAATGACACACTTCTTCCAACAAGGCCACACCTACTCCAACAAGGCCACATCTCTTAGTACTGCCAGTCCTTTGGGAGATATTTTCTTTCAAAGCACCACAGACTACATTCTATCCTTTTGAAATAGGAGAACTAATATCTCAACATTATTCATGGTATTTCATAGTACAGGGTCTTGTAACTGCGGGCACTTCATTTGTAAGATTTGTAACTTCCACTTTTCACCGGACTAAGAGTAACACACATCATAACTAATTTTAATAATTGATAATTTTAAAATAACCAATTTCTTTCCCAATAGTTTTGCAATTCCTTTGCAACTCCTTTGGAAGGTGTGATTAATCAGTAATATTTTCTCCATAAGAATATTAAACTTCATCAGGCGATGAAAGGAGACAGAGACAGAGACCCACATTGGAGCACCGGACTGAAATCTCAAGGTCCAAATCAGGAGCAGAAGGAGAGAGAGCACAAGCAAGGAACTCAGGACCGCGAGGGATGCACCCATACACTGAGATAATGGGGATGTTCTATCGGGAACTCACCAAGGCCAGCTGGCCTGGGTCTGAAAAAGCCTGGGTCAAAACCGGTCTCGCTGAACATAGCGGACAAGGAGGACTACTGAGACCTCAAGAACAATGGCAATGGGTTTTTGACTCTACTGGACCTATTGGTGTCGTGGGAGCCTAGGCAGTTTCGTGGATGCTCACCTTACTAGACCTGGATGGAGGTGGGTGGTCCTTGGACTTCCCACAGGGCAGAGAACCCTGATTGCTCTTTGGGCTGACGAGGGAGGGGGACTTGATTGGGGGAGGGGGAGGAAAAGGGGAGGCGGCGGTGGGGAAGAGACAGAAATCTTTAATAAATAAATAAATTTAAAAGAAAAAAAGAGAAAGTTTTCAAAGAATGAACAAATCTAAAATGGAATGTGACTAATTCAGAGGAAGATGTCTAAGTACTGCCTGCCATGCTTTGGCTGGATAAATCTCCAGGCTCAAAGGGAAACACCTATATCATCAACTTTGTGCTCTGTGTTTCTCTAAAAGTGTCATAATTCTTTGACTACCAGTGTTATTATGAAGAACAATCAGCCCCTCATGCCTGACCCCTAGCCCATTAGACTTTGGAGTTCAGGCAAACTCATCATGAAAACTGTTCAGCTGTGAAGAATCCACCTTTACTCCCAGTATCCTATCTTTGGATATCTAGCCTAGTATGTCTGACAGCGCTGGTACTGATAGATATGTGGTTAAGTAGAGAGGATCTGGCAGTAAGACTCTCTAAGGCAGAGTCCAATCTGTGCTGCTACATGGAATACACACATCCAAGAAAAAAAATGATGACAGAACCTTCTTTGTGGGATTTTTATGATGCCCAAATGAAATGATGCATGTGAAGTTCTATCAATGTGTAGTGTTTTACACTTAGTAAGTGACTGACCTTGTGTGTCTTCATTTATACACCTTTATTAAGAGTGGGGGAATTATTGATTAACCATTGAATAAAGAGCACACAGTCTTTTTTTTTTTTTTGAACACATCAGACATTTGCCACCATGGTGACATAGGGAAAGACTCTGGACACAAGTGTCTATCTTGTTTCAAGACAGGAGAATAGAGGTGACTCATTGAGAATACATTCGAAATTTCTGGGGACAGATCTCTAGTCTCCAGGCATTGGTTAACTAGGTCAAATCAGCAAAGCTCAACCCACTACCAAGCTGCAGAGCCAGATAGATTCTGGCACTACCTTGTAAAGCTTACTTCCAGGGCTGAGAAATTCCATAGGAGGGCAGTGACATGCATCTGGACTGTAGAAATGCTAATGGATAGATGCTGGGAAGATACTTACGGAGAGAGTCTGTGCACATATATAAATCATAGGTCATTATTCTATAGAGTCCTCAAACTACTTGTTTTTAATCTGGTTTCCCCTTTCAGCTTATTCAGACAATGCTCATGTTTGCCCCTTTATTAATTTTTGGTGAACCAGGATTACCAAATCTATAAACAGTGTTAAAGCTCTTTCAGTATCTGTGGGTTTTGAAGAAACTTCTAAGTAATTCTTGGACATGGTAAGTATAACTTACTTACCATGGGACTTTGGGATTACTGGCATTGAATGTACCTTGTTTTCTTCAGGATATTATGGCATGTATAATTTGTGAGGCCATGTAATTAGAATTCTGATAGAATTTGTTCTATTTTGGAGATCCAGAAAACAAAATATTGTTTAATTTTATAGTCAATAAATTCAACTAAAAATAAAAATAACTATATCTGATAAACCTCATTTCATAAAAAGTCAACAAATGCACCAAATGTAGTATTTTTCCTACAAATTAAGAGAAAGTGTGTGGTCTTATATTACTAGACACAGATAAAAAGGCAATAGTGAGCTTTTCTGGATTTAGGAAATAATTGGGGACCACGATTAGAGGAAACTACTGAGGCTTTAGTTCAAACATCACACCAATGGGTGTGACTTTCTTTGCACAGGGTCCCCCTGAGAGCACCCTTGACCTGAGCATTCCTCAGGCTGTAGATGAGGGGGTTCAGCATGGGATTGAAAAAACTGTAAAACAGGAAAAGAATCTTCTGTTGCTCCTCGGGGTGCTGAGATTTGGGGGCCATGTACATGATGATGGCACTGCCAAAAAAGAGTCCAACCACACAGAGGTGGGAGGAGCAGGTGGAGAAGGCCTTTCTGCGGCCCTCCCCTGACTGGATCTTCAGGATGGCCAACAGGATGCGTGTGTAGGAGACTAGTACAAAACACAGGGGTCCCACCAGTATGAATACACAGGCTGCAAAGATGACGACTTGGTTGAGCGTTGTGTCAGCACAGGCCAGCTTGAGGACAGACAGGATTTCACAGAAGAAGTGATTGATTTCATGGGGTCCACAGAAGGGCAGTCTCAGGATGAGGACTAAATGGACCAGAGCCAGAAGGAAGCTAAATATCCAGGAAGCAGCAGCCAGGATAGTACATACTCTCCAACTCATGATGACAGTGTAGTGTAGGGGATAACAGATGGCCACAAACCTATCATAGGACATTATCACAAGGAGAAGACATTCTGTGTGTGCAAAAGCCAAGAAGAGAAAGGTCTGTGTTATGCATCCTACAAAGGAGATGGGCTTCGTCTCATCCAAGAGGTTCACCAGTGTCTGGGGCACCGTGTTGCAGGCATAGGCCATATCGACAATGGCCAGGTGGGAAAGGAAGAAGTACATAGGAGTGTGGAGTCTGAAGTTCAGGCAAATTATTCCAAGGATGCTCCCATTCCCCAACAGGGTTACCATATAGAAGATAGAGAAAAGTAGAAAAAGGACTAGATGAATTCTTGGACCCAGACAGAATCCGAGCAGGATGAACTCTGTGACCACTGTCTGATTTTCTTCCATTTCTCTATGAGGGAGAGATAGAGAGTACTATAAGATGCAATCATATTAAAACATCTCTTTTATTTTTTAATTTCATCAGTGTTTTTGGTGTAGAATACTTTTAAAATATACTCTTAGAAATGTATTCAAGTAAACTAATTAAAAATATTACTTAACAAACAGTTAAATTGTGTGTCCATCTGCTCAAGTTTCTCTGTTGTTGTTCAGTTTTTAGAAGGGAAATAAGTCAGGAGTTACTGGCCTGGAACCATTGGCACTGATGTCATTAAGAACTACCAAACCGACTCTGCAATGCTGGCGCAGGCCTTTAATCCCAGCACTCAAGAGACAGAGGCAGGAGGATCTCTGTGAGTTTGAGGGCAACCTGGACTACAAAGTGAGTTCCAGGATAGCCAGAGCTGTAATGCAGAGAAACTGTCTTGAAAAACCCAAAACCAAACAAAGAATCCAAAACCAAAACACAAACTAAAACCCAAAACCCTCTATAAAACCTACCAAACTTTTATGTACAAACATAAAACATGAAATAGAGATCTTCAGAGTCTCATGTGTGCCACCTTGCTATATAAAAGAGTACGGGAACTTTTAGAAGGGTAGTGTCAGGAAAAATAGAAACTGTAGGTTGCATTGGTAGAAATCAGATTGTTGTTACAAATATTTAAACATTTGCAAAATTTAAATTGTAACTGGAGTATAGAGGCTGTTTTTGATGGGCAAGAATAACTGGATGCCTTCAGGAGCAGAAACTGAAGTTTAGCTCATGCACACCCTTAAAATGTTAGTGTGGAGGAAGTTGGTAGGAGAAATAATAAAATCTAACTATAGTCCTATATGAAATTATATATGCCTGCTTTTATTTGTCTAAAACATACATTCTATTGTTATATAAATTCATGTAAAATGTGCATCATTGTCTTGATAAATGAACACAAATCAATGTTTGATAATTTGGTAACTGAGTTATTAATGCAATAATATAATATAATACCTATTTTTCTACTTCTCTACACATACAAAGTAGGGCAGTTAGAATTCAGTTGAATGGAGTTACAGGACTAGACAATGAACTAGTCCAGATCTGTGTTCTTATAAACTCCTGGAGATTTGAAGGGTGCTCATGATTTGGGGTTTTCCAAATAGTAGTCTGCTTTGATTCCCCTTCTTGGTTTTATCAGAACAAAAATAGTCTAAAATGAAAATAAGGCAGAAAGACATTTAACTTATTCTTTTTAAGGCTTACAGAATGGTTGCATTTTATTAAACTATTCTTATCATGTCCATGTGCAGAGGTCAAAAGACAACCTCCAGAAGGCAACTCTCTCCGTTCATCATGTGGGTTCCAGGGAAATGAACTTGGGTTGATAGACTTAGCCGCAAGATCCTTTACCTGCTAAGTCCATTCTGCCTGTCCTACTCATTTTATTTTAATTCAATCCTTTCCATTGACAATGAATACCATATGTAAAACCTGAAATTAAGTTTGATAATTGGGTAACTGAGTCACTGAAAAAATTATTAATTCACTTTATATATTTTTTCTACATCTAGAAAGTACGGTAGTCAGTATTCAGTTGAATGGAGTTATAGGAATAGACACTGAACATTCCAGATTTGTATTCCATAAACCTGAAATTAAGTAATTTGTTATTTAAATGGACAGTAGAAAAGAGCAAGATGACCTCAGAATCAAGGATTATAATTCTCTGTAAGTAGGAAATTCAAAAAGTATTGACAAATTGATATTGTGGCTAGTCACTTTACAGAAATCTGAATGGACTAATTAGGTATAAATAGTTTACAAAAAACTTTCTGATTGTGATTTTGGACCATGCTTTCCTCACTTAACCTTGTGAAATACAATGTGGTTTCTGGTGAGAAATTTGCCAATTCCATTGCTTGGGCAACATATAGTGAAGCTTAGCGACTTTACACAAAGTTTGGTTAATAGGGATGACATGGAGTTTGGTTAGTCCGCAGTTTAACAGTTATCTGTAGCAAAGGATATGTTAATAAGTGTTTACTGAGGAATTGGCATGGGAGACAAAATTGGGTTCTTAAACAATTGTAAAATGTACATATAACTAATGAGAATAATGAACTAGAAGTGAAAAGGTCATTACAGTTGTTGGATATAATCTCCCAGAGATACGACTGGAAGATTTGAACAACCAGTAAGCTCAAATGCAATTGCTTTCATAAAATACCTGTCTGGAAAAAAGGTAAAAAAGAAGGGAGGATACAGATGTGGAGTGTAGACACCATGTCTATGAGGAAACATTTGGAAGTTGGTACAAAATGACCTTCAGGAGACAGGAACAAGGGACACCAGGAAGAGCAAGGTTTCTAGATGTCTGCATGCCACGTGGATGTGTGGGTGACTGGCCATCTATCACCTTACCTGTTAGGATTCCTGAAGAGCTCTTCCAGCTGTCATTTCATGTTGTTTACAGTCCTTGGGAATAAATCCCTTTACTTGAACAGGTGACTATACAAAAAGGAACATCTGATTAGCAAAATTTTCTGCTTGTATTACAGTTACATATTTAATTTTAAATAAAGAATATTTAGATATAATGGCTCATGCTTTATGTACTTGCACATTGATGGAGCATGGAAACAGTTTTTCTGAAGAAAATTTTCAAAACTAGATTCTAGAAAGCAGGGAACATACTCTAGACCAATACCACCTCTTTAATACCACACCTTGCAAAGAAATAATTTTCTTAAAAATGAAAACATGCTGTCTCTACCTTCATAGAAGCATTATTGACACAAAGTGAACTTATATTGACTGAAAATAATTAAAATTATACATGTTTTTAAAATTCCATGTTTTAAAATTTAATGTTAAATCAACCTGATTAATAAAGAGTGGTAATAACAAAGAGGGAGCAAACCGAGTCCTAGTAGCTTTACCAGTCCGGGAGGATTTAGTGAGTGAACCCTAAACACATATAACATATCTGAACATAAAACACAAACATTTCAACAGGAAGCAGCTAGAAGCTAGCACAAATCCTATCTCCTAAGATCTTCTATGGAGCTGCAGAAACCTCTCTGACTGAAATGCAGTCATGTCCTCAGGAACGGAGATGGTATTCCCTCAGGGCCCAATCTAGTTAGCAGCCCTTGATTGGGCACATGAAGAGCTATGCCATGAAACATCCTGTGTGCCTGTCTCTGCTGAAAGAAGCAACAAAGCAATTGTGTGTTTCTATTTCTGTTCTTGTCCCCAGCATACAATTAGGAAACAAAACCACCCAGCAGCACCTCTGAGACTACAACTCTCTTTAGAGTCCCTAACTACTTCTCAGTATTTGATCTCATAATTTCCAGAATAGCATTGTCCCCAGTCTCCATGGAATCTGGTAAGCCTGCCAGGAAACCGGACCACTGGAGGAGCTGCTGGCTTCCAGTCTTTAAGTCAAACTGCTTTGGCAGGTATTTGGGTGCCCTGGGCTGAAGCACACTTGGAGAAAAAAAAAATGACTCTAAAACACAACTGATTGCAAGTTGCACTCTATGTGGGTGGTGTCCTTAAGCTGCTTAGAAAAACATAAGGAAGATTGGGTAGTTCCAGGATGGGGGAAGTATTCCTGAGAGACTTTGGGGGATCTTATTTAAGGCAGTACCTTCTAAGGCACAAATATACTGGGAAGTTCTTAGTGATCTACTTCGGAATCTGTCCTTTCCTAGGAAGATCAGAGTCTCTAAAAGGTGGTTTCTTTATTAGCTATGTCTCTTCCAGAAAGATGGAGACACCCAATGCCAGAAGCATTTTTATTTTTATTTATTTTTTTAGGATATTGGGTATTGGAGAGATAATAATTGTAGTTGATACAATAGTAAATTTCTAACACAGTAGGTTTATTGCATTGTGATACTGATCTTCTGGGGTTAAACATAAACCCAATGGGAGATTCTCACATATTTTCCACCTTTTTATAAAAGAAGACAGCTCATTAGTTCCCCAGCTGCTCAGACCTGAATAATCACACAGAAACTATATTAATTACAGTACTGTTGGCTTATAGTTTACGTGCATTCCTAGATAGGTCTTGTATCTTAATTAACCTATTTCTATTAATCTGTGTATTTCCACAAGGCTGTGGCCTCTCGGTAAGGTTCTTGTGCTCTTCTTCAGCAGCTACATGGCATCTCTTTGACTTTGCTTACTCTTTCTATATATCTATTCAACCCTAGCAATATTCTGTCTTTCTATATGTCAAATCAGTTTCATTATTCACCAATGGTAATAAAACATGTTCATACCATATTGAGGGAATCCCACATCATCTCCCCTTTTATGTCTAAATGAAAAGAAAGGTTTTAGCTTTAAGATAGTAAAATTACATATAAAAACAAAAATCAAGCAAGAATTACAGTTAAAATACATATCTACATTGTCTTTTATCATAACTAGGGAAAACTATAACTATATCTATTCTTTAACTCCATCAAAGACTGAAGAAGGATATAGTATTATCTAAGTAAACAGGAAGTGCATTGTAAGCAACTTTCAAAACTCTAGAATTGACAGAGACATCTCGAAGCCTCAAAAGTCACCCCAAATACTTCTGTAACATTGGGGCATCCATTTTCAGCCTATAGGTTCATAATATTGAGCAGACTTTTCATTGAAGCAGGAAATTTGAATATCTATTCTGCTTTGTAATGGCAAAGTTCATCAGTTGCTTTTTTTCTGTGTTCTGCAGAATGTCTGGCAGTTTCTTCTGTGAAGCAGGAACCCTGAAGGACCATCCCATCTTTTGTAAAGTTCAGCAGTCACTCTTCTGTGGGTCCTGCATGTCCAGCCCATACAACATAGCATCAAGCAGTCCAGGCAAGAGCAGTTTCCTGCCCAAATGGCTATTCTTGTCATTCTGCGTGACTCATTCAGAGGTTTAATTATTGTCTGAATGTGTTTTTATTGTGTATCGGTAATCATTTTCTGACCAGAAACACCTTTTTTTTTTTTTTAAAAAAAATGAAAAGTGGGCGTGGATAGCACCAATTCCAGAGCCCTGCCAGTTGGTTCTGCCCTATCAAACATGGCAGAAGTATATTCAATGCCTCTGCAAACCATGCTTACCACCCCAGCTCCAGGGACTCAGTGGGTCCGTTTCATCATTAAGCAACTAGTACCACTCTGCTACAGCTGATAAACACCTTTAGTAGCATGGTAGGATACAAGATCAATTCCAAAATATCAGTTGCCCTTTTATACACAAAGGATAAGGAAGAGAGAGGGAAATCAGAGAAACATCACCTTTCATGATAGCCACAAACTTCTGGAGGCATTACCATCCCTGACTTCAAACTCTACTACAGAGCTTCAGTATTGAAAACAGCTTGGTATTGGCATAAAAACAGAGAAGTCGATCAATGGAATAGAGTAGAAGACCCAGATTTTAACCCACAAACCTATGAACACCTCATTTTTGATAAAGGAGCTAAAAGTATTCAATGGAAGAAAGAAAGCATCTTCAACAAATGGTGCTGGCAGAACTGGTTGTCAACCTGTAGAAGAATGAAAGTAGATCCATATCTATCACCATGCACAAAACTTAAGTCCAAATGGATCAAAGACCTCAATATCAGGCTGAACACACTGAACCTGATAGAAGAGAAAGTGGGAAGTACCCTATAACAGATGGGCACAGGAGATCGCTTCCTATGTATATCCCCAGCAGCACAGACTTTAAGGACAACATTGAATAAATGGGACCTCCTGAAACCGAGAAGCTTCTGTAAAGCAAAGGACACTGTCACTAAGACAAAAAGGCAACCCACTGACTGGGAGAAGATCTTCACCAACCCTACAACAGACAAAGGCCTGATCTCCAAAATATATAAAGAACTCAAGAAACTAGACTTTAAAAAGCTAATTAACCCAATTAAAAAATGGGGCACTGAACTGAACAGAGAATTCTCAACAGAAGAAATTCAAATGGCCAAAAGACACTTAAGGTCATACTCAAAAATCCCGTTTAGATGCAAGACCTCCCAAAATAGCCAGAGTTAGTGCTGCCAGCACGAACCAGGAAACCTTTAAAGAAGCTCTACAGTGTTTTCTGCTATTGTTGAATCAAGTGGCGGCTGTGGGGAAGAGACAGAAATCTTTAATAAATAAATAAAAAAATAAAAAAATAAAAGGAAAAAAAAAGTCTTCTCTCAAAGGAACCATGCCTCTGCTCGCCTCCAGAAACAGAACCTATCTGAAAAATTGTGATTACCAACCAGTTCCAATTTTCTCCTATTTTTGTAGGTCTAGAAGCCTTTTAATTTTAGGTTTTTTAGGTCTTAAGTGGATCCATGCCCCAGATGGTAGGCGCTGTTTGGTTAGTAGAGTCAGCTTGTTTGTTTCCCAGCCACCCAGACCAGAAAATCACAGAGAAACTGTATTAATTACAATACTCACTAATAGCTTACAAGTATTCCTAGTTAGCTCTTGCATCTTAAATTAACCCATTTCTATTAATCTGCATATTGCCATGAGGATGTGGCCTACTGGTAAGTTTTCAGTGTCCTTCTTCTTTGGCAACTACATGGTGTCGCTTTGACTTTGCCTACTCTCTCCATATATCTCTTCAAGCATGGCTATATTCTGCTCTGCCATAGGCCAAAATAGCTTCTTTATTAACCATTGGTAATAAAACATGTTCATAGCATAGAGATGGGAATCCCACATCACATTTGTAGGTCATGGACACTTTTATCATGAAAATGTATCCATAATGAGAACAAAGCCCACTGCCTTTAGAGAAATCAAGCAACTAATTCTTATACAAAAGATCCCTGTCCCTAAAGGACACTCCATAAATGTTTTATCTTTTTTTGTATCTAGGAGATTTGCAGCTGTTATAAATAAAAATTCTATGATCACCATAAGGAATACTCACCAATAAACAACCAGTCACAAAGAATCATTCTAGAGCCAAACATTGGTGGCACACACCATTAATCCAAGCACTTGGAAATCAGGGACAGGTGAATCTCTGTGCTTTTATGACCATCCTGGTATACAGATGGAGCTCTAGGATACTGAAGGCTGTGTTACACAGAGGCATCATGTCTCAAAAAAAAAAAAAAAAAAACAAAGAAAAAAAACCAAGAAACAAGAAACAAATAAACCAATGACGTTATTCTAGTGAAAGAGACTTAACATTTGATTCGGGTCAAGGTAAACACTCAGTTTCATAATGGCAAACAAATGGAAGTTTAGGAAATATGTACCAAAATCACATATTTTTTACTGTATAAAAATTTAGAAAAACTGTGATTCAACAAGCTGTCTCTGTGAAACATAAACACATAAAAACATAAACATATGGAGTTTAGGATAGCAAGGAGACAAAGTTTAATTGAAACCAATCTGTTGATTAATGTTTCTAATATTTTCAAACATACATAAATAAGAAAATTGCCTTTGTGGAAAAGTAGGCTGAAAAATATGTGTGAATCAGATCTTTTAGAAAACATTTTGATATGATTAACATATATTAGGGATTATAAATCTGAAAAATTAGAGAATACTAATTAAGTTTCACATTTGGGGATACAACAAAAACCAAATTTTATATACTGTAGGACATAGCACCAATAGCTATCACTGTCACACAAATTGTCTATGTTCCCTTAAAAGTAAACTGAGATAGCATTTATCCTGTGTTGGCTTTCCCTGGGAGATGTAACCAAATATCCATTTGTCCAGACAGAGCACAGATGACAGACCAACAAAACAGACCCACCCAGGCCTAGCTTATTGGACCAGTGAATATTGGAGCATTTCTTAAAAGACTGTAGATGACTAAAGGGCATCTCTGAAGAGCTTACCTTGACAGTGGGTGAGGACACAGTGAAGGCTGCCTTTCTGAAATCGCCTACTTGACTTGCAGGCAGTGTGGCTGGACAATAAGTTTTACTCTGTAGCAGTGGTTGCTACTGTGCAACTCTGGAAAGCGGTGTTATATATTTTCTGAATTTCAGAACCATGTTGAGACTTGTGAGTTGTTTTCTTCCTGAGTTTAGTCAATAATTCACTTCTTAAGTCAAGAGGGCACCAATTCCAGGAGAAAATAATTCAGTTTCAATTTGAGAGAAATAGCTACACAATTTCTGGATAAGTATTTACAATTTTAAACAATAAGAATGCTACATAGGTATAGGAATGGATAAAATCAACAGTATAGTCCGTAATATATATATATATATATATATATATATATGTTTCACACACACACACACACACACACACACACACACACACACACACATATATATATATATATATATATATATATTGATGTCCTAACACTATTTGGTTCTAATGGTCATTCAAAACTCTTTTGTTTAAAGCACTTCCAGAACTAGCTAAAAGTAATACATATAGATCCTAACTAAAGCAGGAGGGTGTGACCAGTACTCAAAGAAAACCATCATCAGAGAAATTCTCAAAGGAGCTTTTCCTTAGAGTGGGAGGAATAACTAAGATGTGGGAGGGTGAATCTTCAGGGCAGCGTGACAGAAGTGTCCCGAGTGGGGAGTGCTGGTGCAGTATGAACTGTGTGTCCTGACTGATTTCACTTTCAAATGTCACACATTTATTTGGAATGCATAGATCCTGGGAAGAAAAGTGGCAGCACTCATGATAGGGTTTATTTTCTCATAATGAGCTGATGTTAAAGCGCTCCTCTTTACAATGTGCCTGGCAATAACTATCAACACAAGGCTCCATCACCCAGCCCTTTTACATTTAATGTTGGTCATGTTTTCCCAAAGGAGATACATCCAAGTAAATCTGAGCAACTCCTGAGGCTGTAGTGAATATGAAAATGGAATCCCACATTATACCTAATCTATCAGAACTGGAGCTTGTCATATCCAACTGAAGTGGTGTAGTCTTGTGAGAAGAGTCATTGATTCAAGAGATCTGGCACTACCTAGTATGAGAGAGTTGTTAGAGTTCAGATGGAGGACATGTAGCTGCGGTTCACTGGAGAAGTGGTTGCTTAGTTTGTGGGGAATGTCCTCATATCCAGTATCAGTGGTGGAAAGTTGAATATGTGAACACAAGAATGGGAAAATACCATACTCTTCTTTGACAGAACCTAAATATCCAAATGAAAAACACTTACATTTTTTAAAAAATACTTCCAATATTTGCCCTCATAGTGGCATTTAGAAAGACTGGAGAAATGAGAGTACATTATATCTCAAAACAATTTGAAAAAGGACTTCAGCAACTAGAGATATGTCTCTGTTAAGTGCTTGAAACATAAGCATGAATACTTGAGTTCAGATCCTCAGTACCCACAAAAACTCAGACATGGAAGCACACACAAGTAACCCCAGTCCTGAAGAGGTACAGTAGATTCTTTGGCCTGGCTGGCTAGCTAGCCAACACAGCAAGCATCAGGTTCTGTAAAGAGATCCTGTATCAAAAACTGAAAAGGAGATCATTAGAGGATGATATTCAAAGTTGATCGCTGGCCTACACACACATACATCCCACAAATGTACACACACACAAACATGTACACGTATGCATACATGGCACATACACATATATATCTGTTATTATAGGAGTTAACACAAGTAGACAGGAAAATACATGTTCATATACACTAAAAGATTTCATAGATAACACATTGAGAATCTACATTAAATATATTGTGACTGATGCTAGTCTCTAGTTTTTAACTGAGCTCCAGAGTCAGCTACTTACTAACTCTATTCCACAAAACTTCTCATGGAGGGTGAGATGATCTTGAAGGGCAGTGGCCAACATCAGGACTAATAGAATTAGAAGAATTTATGGAAAGATGCTGGGAAACAATGCATAGAAAAGTCAGCAACAGATATGAATTGCGTCCATCGTTGTACAGTTGTAAAGGAATATTGCATTACTCAAACAGTTTAATTTGATTCTCACTCTCAGCTTATTCAAAAAGACGGTGCTCACACTTACCCTTTCACTAGCTACTGATTATCCAGTCAAATCCCCAATGTATAAATGAAGCTTCAGTGACTTCATTGTCTATAGTTCTTTTTTTTTTTAAATTCTGCTCCTTCACTCAGCAAACAAGTTAAGACTTTAATATAAGTCAATAGTTTTAATATATAAGTTTGTGGTCTCACAAAGCACAGTAACTACATATCTTAGAGTGTTTCTTGAACTAGGCAAGTGCAGTTGCAAAATGGACTAGTGTGTGAGGGGTTTTCTCTGGGTATAGCTTGTTTTGCTTCTAAATCTTGTGCAGTTTGTGACAATATCTAATTAACTTCAAGGTTTGATGGCATGTAACTTTTGGGGCCTAGAAAATGAGTTATAATATAATAACATAATAATAATACTACAATCATAATTATTATGTAATAGCATTATATAATTCCACATCAATTCAATTAGAAAGTAGTCATGTTTGATAAAGCCTTGTGTCAATAAGACAACTCATTTATATATTTTTTGAACCTGTAGAAGGAGGATGTGTTCTATTCATCAGGTATAGAAAAAAGACAATGTGGATGTTTCTGTATTTAGTTAACAATTGGAGACTTATATTGGAGCAAACTACTGTAGCATGTGGTTCAAACATCACACCAACTGGGAATGTGTTTCTTGGCCCATTGCCCTCCTGAGAACACCCTTGACCTCAGTGTTCCTCAGACTGTAGATCAGGGAGTTCAGCATGGGGCTGAAAAAACTGTAAAACAGGAAAAGGATCTTCTGCTGCTCTTCGGGGTGCTGGGACTTGGGGGCCACATACATGATGATGGCGCTGCCAAACTAGAGCCCAAGAACACAGAAGGGCAACCTCAGGATGAGGACTAAATGGACCAGAGCCAGGAGAAAGCTAAATATCCAGGAGACAACAACCAGGATAGCACACACTCTCCAGTTCATGATAACAGTATAGTGTAGGGGGTAACAGATGACCACGTACCAGTCATGGGACATCACCACAAAGAGAAGACATTCTGTGACAGCAAATGCCATGAAGAGATATGTCTGTATAATGCATCCAGCGAAGGAGATTGGCTTGTCTGGATCCAGTAGGTTGACTAGTGTCTGTGGCACTGTGTTACAGGAATAAGCAATGTCAACCAAGGCCAGATTAGCAAGGAAGAAGTACATAGGAGTGTGCAGTCTGAATTCTAGGTAAATTAATCCAAGGATAACTCCATTCCCCAACAGTGTAAAGGTTTAGCAGAGTGAGAACAATCCAAAAAGTACTAGGTGAATCCTCGTACCAAGACAGAATCCCAACAGGATGAACTCTGTGACCATTGTCTGATTTTCTTCCACTTCTCTATGAAGGAGAGATAGAGAGTACTAGGAGATGGAATCATATTAAAACATCTGTTTTAATTTTTATTTTCATCAGTATTTTTGGTGTGGAGTACTTTTAAAATACACTTTTAGAAACTTATTCTAGTAAATTAATAAAATATTACTTATCAAATAATTAAGTTGTATGTCCATCTCCTCAAGCTTTACTGTTGTTATTCAGTTTTTAGAAGGGAAATCTTACTAGACCTGGATGGAGGTGGGTGGTCCTAGGACTTCCCACAGGGCAGGGAACCCTGATTGCTCTTTGGGCTGATGAGGGAGGGGGACTTCACTGGGGGAGGGGAAGGGAAATGGGAGGAGGTGGCAGGGAAGAGACAGAAATCTTTAATAAATAAATAAATTAATAAAAAACATACATAAATAAAGAAGGGAAATATGTCAGCAGGTACTGACCCAGAACCTTGTCACTTCTGAAAATAAGATCTACCATGCCTCCTCCCAGCCTCCCATTTCCCTTCCCATCCTCCCGCCCCTCTCCCCCTCCCCCCACTCCTCTCCCCCTCCCTCTCCAGTCCAAAGAGCAGTCAGGGTTCCCTGGCCTGTGGAAAGTCCAAAGTCCTCCCCCTCCATCCTGGTCTAGGAAGGTGAACATCCAAACTGGCTAGGCTTCCACAAAGCCAGAACATGAAGTAGGATCAAAACCCCGTGCCATTGTCCTTGGCTTCTCAGCAGCCCTCATTGTCCGCCTCATTGCTGCTGGGGTTATACATAGGAAGCAATCTTCTGTGCCCATGTGTTGTAGAGTACTTCCCACTTTCTCTTCTATCAGGTTCAGTGTGTTCACACTGATATTGAGGTCTTTGATCCATTTGGACTTGAGTGATAGATATGGGTCTATTTTCATTTCTATTTCTATTTGCATGGTGATAGATATGGGTCTATTTTCTATTTCTATTTGCATGGTGATAGATATGGGTCTATTTTCATTCTTCTACAGGTTGACATCCAGTTGTGCCAGCACCATTTGTTGAAGATGCTTTCTTTCTTCCATTGTATACTTTTAGCTCCTTTATCAAAAATGAGGTGTTCATAGGTTTGTGGGCTAAAAAACAGGGTCTTCTATATGATTCCATTGGTCGATTTCTCTGTTTTTATGCCAGTACCACGCTGTTTTCATAACTGTAGCTCTGTAATAGAGTTTGAAGTCAGGGATTGTAATGCCTCCAGAAGTTCCTTTATTGTATAAGATTGTTTTGGCTATCCTGGGTTTTTGTTTTTCCATATAAAGTTGCTTATTGTCCTCTCAAGATCTGTGAAGAATTTTGATGGGACCTTGATGGGGATTGCATTGAATCTATAAATTGCCTTTGGTAGAATTGCCATTTTTACTATGTTGATCCTCCCAATCGAAGAGCAAGGAAGATCCTTCCATTTTCTGGTATCCTCTTCAATTTCTTTCTTCAATGCCTTAAAGTTCTTGTCAAATAGATCTTTCACTTCCTTGGTTAGAGTTACTCCAAGATATTTTATGCTGTTTGTGGCTATC
>NW_026068030.1:774036-775218 GCF_014885135.2 Alexandromys fortis | reverse complement strand
ATGGCTTTGAGTTTCTCTCCGTTTAATTTGATGTTAGCTGTCGGCTTGCTGTAAATAGCTTTTATTATATTTAGGTATGACCCTTGTATCCCTAATCTCTCCAAGACTTTAATCATAAAGGGATGTTGGATTTTGTCAAAAGCTTTTTCAACATCTAATAAAATGATCATATGGTTTTTTTCTTTCAGTTTATTTATATGATGGATTACATTGATAGATTTTCGTATGTTGAACCAGCCCTGCATCTCTGGGATGAAGCCTACTTGATTATAATGGATAATTTTTCTAATGTGTTCTTGGATTCGGTTTGCCAGTATTTTGTTGAGGATTTTTGCGTCGATATTCATGAGTGAGATTGGCCTATAATTCTCTTTCTTGGTTGAGTCTTTGTGTGGTTTTGGTATCAGAGTAACTGTAGCTTCACAATAAGGAATTTGGCAATGACTCTTCTGTTTCTATATTGTGAAATAAATTAAGGAGTATAGGTATTAGCTCTTCTTGGAAGTTCTGGTAGAATTCCCCATTGAAACCATCTGGTCCTGGGCTTTTTTTAGTAGGGAAGTTTTTGATAACCGCTTCTAATTCTTTGCGACTAACAGGTCTATTTAGATTGTTCACCTGGTCCTGGTTTAACTTTGGTAAGTGGTATTTATCTAACAAAGTGTCCATTTCTTTTACATTTTCTAGTTTTGTGGCATACAGGCTTTTGAAGTAAGACCTAATGATTCTCTGAATTTCCTCTGTGTCTGTGGTTATGTCCCCCTTTTCATTTCTGATCTTATTAATTTGCAAATTCTCTCTCTGCCATTTGATTAGTTTGGATAGGGGTTTATCAATCTTGTTGATTTTCTCCAGGAACTAGCTTTTTGTTTCATTGATTCTTTGGATGATTGTTTTCTGTGTTTCTATTTTGTTGATTTCAGCCCTCAGTTTGATTATTTCCAGTCTTCTACTCCTCCTAGGTGAGTCTGCTTTTTTTTTTCTAGAACTTTCAGGTGGGCTGTTAAGTCTCCAATGTGTACTTTCTCTGTTTTCTTTAAGTGGGCACTTTGTGCTATGAACTTTCCTCTTAGGATTGTTTTCATAGTGTCCCATAAATTTGAGTAGGTTGTTTCTTTATTTTCATTGAATTCCAGGAAGGCTTTAATTTCTTTCTTTCTTTCTTTCTTTCTTTCTTTCTTT
>NW_026068030.1:739608-770482 GCF_014885135.2 Alexandromys fortis | reverse complement strand
CAGGGGTAGGTTGATCCCGAATTTCCTGAGAAACCGAAACAGTGATTTCCAAAGTGGTTGCACAAGATTGCATTCCCACCAGCAATGGATGAGGGTACCCCTTCCTCCACAGCCTCTCCAGCAAAGGCTATCATTGGTGTTTTTGATTTTAGCCATTCTGACAGGTGTAAGATGATATCTCAAAGTTGTTTTGATTTGTATTTCCTTGATCGCTAAGGAGGTTGTGAGCTGCACTTCTTCTCCTTCTTCTACTCCAATTATTCTTAGGTTTGGTCTTTTTATTGCGTCCCAGATTTCCTGAATGTTTTGTGATGAGAGTTTGTTGGACTTGTTGTTTTCTTTGATCAGTGTGTTTATTTTCTCTATGGTATCTTCAGAATCTGAGATTCTTTCTTCTAACTCTTGTATTCTGTTGGTTATGCTTGTTTCTGTAATCTCTGTTTGTTTACTTAAATTTTCCATGTCCAGCCGACCCTCTGTTTGTGTTTTCTTCTTTGCCTCCATTTCAGTTTTCAAGTCTTGAACTGTTTCCATTATCTGTTTGATTGTTTTCCTTGGTTTTCTAGGGTATCATTCACTAATTTATTCAATTCTTCAAACTTTCTGTTATATTTCTCATCCATTTCTATAAGGGCGTTCTTTACATTCTGTTTAAGGGTGTCAATCACTTTCATAAAGTCAATTTTTTCTACTTCTTCTTGATTAAGGTGTTCATGTCCTCCTGTTGTGAGGTCGCTGCTTTCTGGTGGTTTCATGTTGCTTTTCAGATTGTTGGGTGAATTCTTTCATTGGGGCCTGCCCATCTCTTCCTCTGAATGCTCCCCTATCGCTGTTCTTTAACAGGATCAGGGCTCCTTGCCTACTGATGTACCTTCCCAGTTATGGCTCTCCCCAGTGATAGCTCTACTGGTGCCGAGATCAGATCTCCGTGTCCAGTGATGGCTCTCCCCAATGCTGGCTCTCCTGGCGCCGAGATCAGGTCTCCATGCTGGTTGGGTAGCTCGTAAACAAAGCGCCTATCTTGCTTGGTGCAGGCAGGCTATTGAAACAAAGGAACTCCCGCCCGCCTGGTTGCCCTGAGGATTCGGACCCAGCGCCTGTACTCCATTTTTTATTGGATTATTTATTCTTTTGATAACCAATTTCTTGAGTTCTTTGTATATTTTGGAGATCAGCCTTCTGTCCATTGTGGGGTTGGTGAAGATCTTTTCCCATTATGTAGGCTGCCATTTTGTCTTGTTGACCATGTCCTTTGCTATACAGAAGCTTCTTGGTTTCAGGAGGTCCCATTTATTATCGTTTCTCACAGTGTCTGTGCTATTGAGGTTATATTTAGGAAGTGGCCTCCTGTGCCAATGCATTCAAGTAAGTGTACTTCCTACTTTCTCTTCTATGAGGTTCAGTATGGCTGGTTTTATGTTGAGGTCTTGGTCCATTTGAACTTTAGTTTTGTGCATGGTGATAGATATGGATTTTTTTCATTCTTCTACATGTTGATATCCAGTTATTATCTATTTGTTAAATATGCTTTCTTTTTTTCATTTTATATTTTTCCTTCTTATGCGCAGAGGTGTGGATTGATATCTGGGTCTTTGATTTGGTTCCATTAGTCCTTCTGTCTGGTTTTATGCCCATACCAGACTGTTTTTAGTACTGTAGCTCTGTAGTAGAGTTTGAAATCAGGGATTGTGATGCCTCCAGAAGTTCTTTTATTGTGCAGAATTGTTTTCCCTGTCCTGGGTTTTTTGCTTTTTCATAGGAAGGTAAGTATTGTTCTTCTGAGGTCTGTGAAGAATTTTGCTGGGAATCTGATGAGCATTGCATTGAATATGTAGGTTGCTTTTGGTAAAACTGCAATTTTTACTTTGTTAATTCTACCTACCCAAGAACATGGGAGATCTTACCATTTTCTGTTGTCTTCTTCAGTTTCTTCAGATATTTAAAGTTCTTTTCATACAGGTCTTTCACTTGTTTCGTTAGAGTTACTCCAAGATATTTTATGTTATTTGTGGCTGTTGTGAAGGGTGACATTTTTCTGATTTATTTTTCAGCCCATTTATCACCTTTATAAAGAATGGTTACTGATTTTTTTGAGTTAGTTTTGTATCATGTTACATTACTGAAGATGTCTATGAGTTGTAGAAGTTCCTTGATAGAATTTTTGGAGTCACTTCTGTAAACTATCATATCATTAGCAAATAATGGGATCTGACTTTTCTTTTCTGAGTTGTATCCCCTTGATCACCTTTTGTTGTGTGTGCTCTAGCTAGAACCTCAAGTACTATATTGAATAGATATGGAGAGAATGAAAAACATTGTCTTGTTCCTGATTTTAGTAGGATCACATTAAGTTTTCTCCATTTTGCTTGATGTTTTTTGCTAGCTTGCGGTATATTGCCTTTATTATGTTTTTATATGTTCCTTGTATCCCTACTCTCTTCAAGACCTTTATCATGAAGGGATGTTAAATTTTGTTGAAAGCTTTTACAGCATCTAATAAGATGATCATAAATTTTTTTTGGAAAACGTTTTTTTTTAAAGGAAAACCAAACAATAATTTCTTATATGAAAAGCCACTATGTGTCAAGGACACTCTACAAACATTTTATCTTCTCTCTTTTTTTTCAAGTCACAAATGTCTTTATTTTTAAGGCTGAATAACAGTGTTCCACTTTTTTTGTTCACACCACATTTTATTTTATTTTTTTTATCTTTTTTTAAATTTATTTTATTTTTTTAAATTTTTTTATCTTCTCTTTTTTATCCAGGAAATATTAAAGTAATGTAAATGCATCTCCTGTGATAACCAGAGATATCTTCATTATATAAACAACCCAGTTATAAAGAGTCATTCTAGAGCCAGGCATTGGTGGCAACATGTTTAATCCAAGCACTTGGGAGGCAGAGGCAGGCAGATCTTTGCCAGCTCTAGATCACCATGATCTACAGAGCGAGCTCCAGAACAACCAAGCTATACAGAGAAACCCTGTCTTGAAAACACAAAAACAGAATCAAGCAAGCAAGCAAACAAACAAAAAGTCATTCCAGTGAAAAAGACTGAATATTCGAGTCAGGTCAAGGTAAACATTCAATTTCATAATGACAAAAAAGGGACGTTTGGAAAACATAACACCAAAATCACACCTTTTCTACTGTACAAGCCAGGAAAGTCTCTGATTCAACAAGCTGTCACTGGGAAACATAAACACATGAAAAATATAAACACATGGAAATTAGAATGTCAAGGAAACAAAGTTTAATTGAAACAAGTGTTCATAAATATTCATATTATTTTTAACCACATAGAAGTCAGAAAATTGCCTTTATGAAGTAGCCTGAAAATCTGTGTGAACTAGGTCTAATAAAAAACATTACAATATGATAGATAAATTTATATCCTCAATATATATTTGAGGATATAAACCTGAAATATTAGAGGATAGTAATTAAGTTTTACATTTACAAATACAACAAAAACCAAAACTTTAAAAGTATCCTGAAGGACATAGCACCAATAGCTATCACTGTCACTCAGATTGTCTATATTCTCTTTAAAGTAAACTGAGATAGCATTTATCCTGTGTTGGCTTTCTCTGGGAGATGTAACCAAACATTCTTTTGCCCAGACAGAGCACAGATGACAGACCAACAAAACAGACCCACCCAAGCCTAGCTTATTGGACCAGTGAATTTTAGAGGGTTTCTTAAAAGAGTGCAGATGACTAAAGGGAGCCTCACCTCTGAAGAGCCTACCTCGACAGTGGGTGAAAGCTGTATTTCTGAAATTGCCTATTTGACTTGCAGGCTGTGTAGCTGGACAATAAGTCTCAATCTGTAGCAGTGGTTGCTACTGTGCAACTCTGGAGAGGGGTGTTATGTATCTTCTACATTTCAGGACCATCTTGAGACTTGTGAGTCATTTTCTTCCTGAGTTTAGTCAATTTACTTTACACTCAAGTCAAGAGGGCACCCATTCCAGGAGGAAATAATTCAATTTGAAGGAAGTAGGTACAAAATTTCTGGATAAGTATTTACTATTTTAAGGAATAAGAATGCTGCATAAGTTTAGAAATGGAGAAAGCTAACAGCACAGTCAGTATTAATTGAAATAAAAATATTGATGTCCTAACACTATTTGGTTTTAATGGTCATTCAAAACTCTTTTGTTTAAAGCACCTCCAGAACTAGCTGAAAGTAATACATATAGATCCTAACTAAAGCAGGAGGGTGTGACCAGTACTCAAAGAAAACCATCATCAGAGAAATTCTCGAAGGAGCTTTTCCCTAGAGTAGGAGGAATTACTAAGATGTGGGAGGGTGAATCTTCAGGGCAGCGTGACAGAAGTGTCCCGAGTGGGGAGTGCTGGTGCAGTATGAACTGTGTGTCCTGACTGATTTCACTTTCAAATGTCACGCGTTTATTTGGAATGCATAGATCCTGGGAAGAAAAGTGGCAGCACTCATGATAGGGTTTATTTTTCTCAGCTGCTCATGTTAAAGCGCTCCTCTTTACAATGTGTCTGGCAATAGCTATCAACACAAGGCTCCATCACCCAGCCCTTTTACATTTAATGTGGGTCATGTTTTCCCAAAGGAGATATAATCCAAATAACTGAGCAACTCCTGACGCTGTAGTGTATATGAAATTGGATTCCTGAATTATACCCAATCAATCAGAAACAGAGGTCATAACTGGAGCTTTTCATTGCCAGCTGAGGTGGTGCAGTCTTGTGAGAAAGAGCCATTAACTCATGAGATCTGACACTATCTAATATGAGCTACTTGGAGTTCTGTTGGAGGACATGCATTTGAGTGTCAGCAGAAAAGGGATTGCTTGGTTTCTGGGGAAAGTTCTCATATATCCAGTATCAATGGTGAAATATTGGGTGTGTAAGCACAAGAATGGGAGAATAGCCATGCTTTTCTCTATTTGATACAGCCTAAATATCCAAATGAAAAACACATACATTAGAAATAACTTCTAATATTTTACCCTCATGGTGCCATTGAGAAATACTAGAGCAAGAGTATGATATGGCAAAGTAAAGCAATGATTTCAAGCAATGACTAGAGATGTGGTTCTGTGTGTTAACTGTTTCCTATATAAGTATGAACACTTGAGTTCACATCCTTAGTTCCTCTCTCCCCAAAATCAGACATGAAAGCACAGACCAGTAATACCAGTGCTGCAGAGAGAGAGACAAGTGGATCCTGGGAGCTGGCTGGCTAGCCAGTCAGATAGTAAGCATCAGACTCAGTAAAAAGATCCTGTATCAAAAATTGAGGGGGATAGCAGTAGAAGATACCCATAGTCTATCTCTGCTCCCCACATGAATGCTCACACACAAACATATACATATGTGTATACATGACTCATGCATATATATGTGTATTCAAGAGTATATACAAGCAGACATGAGAATACAGGTGCATATATACATTAAATGATTTCATAGATAACTCATTGAAAACCCATCTAAAATATTTGGGTACTGAATGCTGGTCTCTAGTTTTTAAAGAATTCGCAGAACCAGCTAGGTACCAAATATGTCCTGCTAAGCTTCTCACAGAAGAGGAGATGATCTTGAAGGGCAGTGACCAGAATCTGAACTAATAGAAGCTGAAGAACTGATGGAAAGATTCTGGGAAATCATTAATAGAAAAGTCTGCAACAGATATAGATCACATTCATCATTGGACAGTTATAGAGAATATTGTACTACCCAGTTTAAGGTAATTTTCACTTTACAGCTTTTTTCAAGGAGGCGATGCTCACATTTACCCCTTTGCTAGCTATCATTGATCCAGTTGAATCTTCAATCAATAAGGGAAGCTTCAGTGACTTCAGCGTCTATGATCTTTAAAAATATATTCTCCCCTTCTTCCTCTTGTAGTTCTTCTTTTTTTTTTTAATAAATGCTTCTCCTTCACTCAGCAAACAAGTTAAGACTTTAATATAAGTCAATAGTTTTAATATATAAGTTTGTGGTCTCACAAAGCACAGTAACTACATATCTTAGAGTGTTTCTTGAACTAGGCAAGTGCAGTTGCAAAATGGACTAGTGTGTGAGGGGTTTTCTCTGGGTATAGCTTGTTTTGCTTCTAAATCTTGTGCAGTTTGTGACAATATCTAATTAACTTCAAGGTTTGATGGCATGTAACTTTTGGGGCCTAGAAAATGAGTTATAATATAATAACATAATAATAATACTACAATCATAATTATTATGTAATAGCATTATATAATTCCACATCAATTCAATTAGAAAGTAGTCATGTTTGATAAAGCCTTGTGTCAATAAGACAACTCATTTATATATTTTTTGAACCTGTAGAAGGAGGATGTGTTCTATTCATCAGGTATAGAAAAAAGACAATGTGGATGTTTCTGTATTTAGTTAACAACTGGAGGTTAATATTGCAGGGAACTACTGCAGCTTGTGGTTTAAACATCACACCAACTGGGAATGAGTTTCTTTACCCAGTGCTCTCCTGAGAGCACCCTTAACCTCAGCATTCCTCAGACTGTAGATCAGGGGGTTCAGCATGGGGTTGAAAAAACTGTAAAACAGGAAAAGAATCTTCTGCTGCTCTTCTGGGTGTTGGGACTTGGGGGCCATGTACATGACAATGGCGCTGCCAAAGAAGAGCCCTACCACACAGAGGTGGGAGGAGCAGGTAGAGAAGGCCTTTCTGCGGCCCTCCCCTGACTGCATCTTCAGAACAGACACCAGGATGCGTGTGTAGGAGATCAGCACCAAGCATAAGGGTCCTACTAAGATGAACACAGAAGCTGCAAAGATGACGACTTTGTTGAGTGTTGTATCAGCACAGGCCAGCTTGAGAACAGACAGGATTTCACAGAAGAAGTGATTGATTTCATGAGGTCCACAGAAGGGCAGCCTCAGGATAAGGCTCATATGAACCATACCAAGGAGGGAGCCACATGCCCAGGATGTGATAACCAGAGCAGCACAGTTCCTCCAGTCCATGATGGAAGAATATCGGAGTGGGTGACAGATGGCTACATACCGATCATAGGACATCACCACGAGGAGGAGACATTCTGTGTGTGCAAAGGCCAAAAAGAGAAAGGTCTGTGTCATGCATCCAGCAAAGGAAATAGGTTTGAATGGATCTAGCAGGTTCACTAGCATCTGGGGCACGGTGTTGCAGGCATAGGCAATGTCAACGATGGCCAGATGGGAGAGGAAGAAGTACATGGGGTTGTGGAGTCTGGAGTCTCGACAGATTATTCCAAGGATGACCCCATTCCCCACCAGGGTAATGGCATAGAATAGGGAGAAAGATGCAAAAAGAATTCGGTGAATCTTTGGGCCAAGGCAGAATCCAAGCAGGACAAACTCTGTGACCATTGTCTGATTTTCCTCCATTTCACTATGACAGAGAGATGCAGAGAACTGAGACACAACTGTTTCAAATATAGGTGTCAAGCTTTTGACATTCTACCACAACTCGGTCATTCACAGATATTTTGGACACAACTATTGTTTATTTGTCTTAGACGTGGAATAATATTAAGAACCTCCACTAGGAACTTAATTAATTAAAATTAATAAGTAAATGCTTACAAAAACTAAATTATTTTTAAGCAAAATAATTAGTCTGACATTCAGTTTTTAGAAGAAAAATGTTTCACCAATGATTATTTATTTAGAACCCCTGACCATGAGGCAGCCAAAAACTCGATGATCCACACATATAAAATAAGCATGAAACACTGATTGTTTCTGCCTTTATATTAACAAATCTCTAGGGGAATTGCTGATTTTCAAAAAGAGCTCTCAAAATGAGAACATCCTTAGAAAGGAATTCTAATTGCTTTGGTAGAAGTTATGATTGCTACTATAAATATTTATATACCAACTAGCTAGAGACTGCTTTCGTAGATCTACCAAAAGAAAATTATGAAATGGCAACTTTTCATTATTAATATTATTTTTGATCTACAAAAGTAATTCTGGGTATTTACTTACTAAGTTCAATTTAAAGTTTAGATACTTGAATACAATCTGGAGTGTTGTGAGCTAGTGAGAAGGAAAGGGTTCGTAGAAACAATATCTAATAATTATTTATGGTAGCATATGTATTTATCTAGATATATAAATAAAATGTATGCAACTATATCTGTACAAAATGTGTATTATTGTCTTGAAAAATAGAAACAAACTAACATTTGTTAATTTGACAACTGGTTCACCAAGCCATTGTCAGAATCATTAATTTACCACAAAAATCTTCCCATTGCAATCCATAGACAATAAGGAATTTTGTGTTTTATCAGCTGTATTTACAAGCCCAACATTACATAAGCTCTCCAGGGTTTGGAAGCTGGGCACGGCAGGCATCTACATGCAAACACTCACAGAAAAAATTTCCTATGCACTATCTGATCAGATCATTCCTTCTATGTTTCATTTTCATAAAAGAGCCTAAAATGAAAATTGGCTAGGACTCTCATTTCGTTATTAATTAAATCACTTTTATTCACAATACATACCATAGTTGAAATTCATAAAAATAATTTTCTATTCAAACTTAAAAACAGTAGCTGACTTCTTCATCAAGAACACTCATATTCTTTAGCTGGCATGGTGGCACATACTTTTAATTCCAGCACTCGGGAGGCATAGGCAGGCAATCTCGAGTTCAAGGTCAGCCTGGTCTACAGAGTTCTAAAAATAAAAGGATGCACATATTCTTTACAAGTAGGCAGTGAAAAATGCTTATAAATTGAAAAGTCTCTTTATCTGACATTTGACAATTACCTCCATTGTCAAATTAGTGATAAAATATTCTATACATTATTTGCATGCTAAATTGAGGAACTTGGCTTTTTTTTTTAATCATAATTTCCCTAAGAAGTCTTGTTGACATTCAATATAGTTTGGCATGCTAACATTTATCAGAGCTGTTATGAGCTCAAAATAACCTAAGGTTTAGTTACCTTTCCATAAACAGCGTGAGAAATAATAACACCAAGTTTGTTTCATCTTGTTTAACTATCATAATTACACAGGGTGACATTAGGAATGTTACCTGAAGAAGTTAGCATGAGAGAAGGATTGCCTTCTGAGAGAGAGAGAGAGAGAGAGAGAGAGAGAGAGAGAGAGAGAGAGAGAATATTGCAAAAATATACTCACAACTGATGAGAATAACAACCCACCCAGAGGTGGAAACAAGACAGCTTAAGGAAAGGTGAGACTGGAATTTAGGGACTTCTCAAAGGCCACTGTTGCTGGATGCAGTCTCCCAGAAGCAGGGCCAAAGGAGCTGGCCAAATCGGTGAGCCGAAATGTGGTCAGTTTCATGACATAGGAGTTTGGAGAACGATTAGAAAAATGATGGAGGAGATGGATATGGAGAATAAACATCAGGCCTGAAGGCAGCGTTCAGCAGCATATGTAAAATGACTTCCGGAAGGGAACTGAGGGACCAGGTAACACAAGGATGCTAGCTACTTGGTGGATGGATGTCTGTAGGATGCAGAGATTGGTTTGGTGATTGATTATCAATAGCTTTACCCATAATGATCTCTGATTAGGTCTTCTTGCTGTAATTTCGCGTTCTTCAACCATCAGGTAATAACTCCTTTTCATGAACAGATATTTCTACAGGAAAGCAAAATATTATTAGAAAAAAATGTGCTTTGAATTTTAAATGACCTGTTTTTAAATACTATATCTTGTTCCTTGACTTTGCATTTTAGCATAACAAGATGTTGACCCCCAAAGAACACTTCTAAAGCTGGGTCTAAAGTGTATCGATCAGATCCTGACAAATAAAATCCCCTTTAAGCAAGCTTTGGAATAAGATATGCTTTCCTTTAAAACAACAGAAAATATCTCTGATTTATTTGAGGAAAGAAATGGCCATATTTCACTGATATGAAAATAATCTAAATAATATTTTTCTTTATTTCTTTTAAATGCATGATAGACTAATTTCAAGACAGGGTAGAAAGAATTTTTTTTGTGGTTGCTAAAGTATCTAATTTTTTGTTTAATAAATTCTATTATATTTTATGTATTTATTTAGTGTGCATAGGGGTCATGTGCATGTCACTGCTTGCATGTGGCTGTCAAAAAAACAACTGCAGGTATTTGTCCTTTCTCCATCCTGTGGGTCTCAGGGATAAAACTCAGATGGCCAGGCTGGTGGCGGACTCCTTTGCCAGCTGAGCTATCTCATTGATTCCTAGCTGTTGTTAGAACACACAAAATTTGGAAGCTAAAGTAAAAGACGAAATGAAAAGGTCAGATGTGTGACGGTCTTCTTCAGTCCAGAAGCTCCTCTGAATCCAATTTGAGAAAGCCGTTGAGTGGTGAACTCTGGCATTCCATACACATTTGTTAGATGTGAAGTTAATGAAGAACAAACAATTACTGCATGACGGGATTGGTCCACTGAAAGTGATGTCTGCTAGACTTGTACTTAGCTCAGGCTCATCTTCTAGCAGAAAGTGAGTCCTAGAATTTTGAAACTCTTCATTCCTGTGATCTGTATGAAAGGAAGACCTTTAAAATTAGATGAGGGCAGTTGAAGGATTTAGAGTGTTTGACATTTGAATCAGGAACACACTTCTCTTTTTCTTTTGATAGCTGTATAAAAACAGATGGAAGCCAAACAGATTCATTTTCTTGCAGTTTGCAGGGATTCAACCCTGTGGGACTGTTAGAAGTCACCATGGGTTGAGGAGCTCAGGGGCCCTTGCTCCTCTCTGTTGGGTTATTTGCTAATGGTAGATTTAGGAAGAGGGGAAGTCATTGCCTTCAGCTGTGCATTTGCTGGTGAGCTCACCAGGCTCCCATGGTCAGTTGTAATCCAGTGCTCACAGAGTGATACTGGATGAGCTGAAATGGTCACAAAACAAACTCAGAGTTGGGAATCAGGGAGAAGGACTGATAGAGAGGAGGAAGAAACTCAATGGAGATGAGCAGGGGATGGCAGAGGGTGGGAGGGGAGAGCAATCACAGTGCATTAGAGATAGTTATAATTTTGTCAAAAACAAGTTTACATAATAAAACAATTAAATCTCTAAGTTTGAATGAACAGTCTCTTTCCTACAGTGCTAGGCATTGGGTAAAGCAGAATCCATGAATCAGTCCCACATTGTTAGTCAATTGTTCAGCTCAAATGTTGACTTCTTATTTGTAAATAATAAGGAAGAACTGGAAAATATTACATTTCTTGCTTTCATAATTATAAACATAGACTTTGACAATTATCTTAAGGAGTGAGAATTGATGCAGCAAATGCTTTCTCTGGGATAGAGACTATCCTGGATGAGCAAGAACTAGAAAGTCACTCTCATGTGATTATGAGCCATCCCATAATTTGTTGAAGGCTGGTAATAATTGATCATCTGTGGAGTACTTCCATGTACCATGTATTATGGGAGCACAATGTGTAACTGGATGATAGGTCTGAGACAGGGAAGATTGCATTGAGAAAGTGTGCTTTAGGAGGAAGAGGAGAGGGAAAGAAAAAAAGGACACTTTAGATATGATTATTGGATCTAAAATTCTTCTGAAAAGAAGACTTAGGTGTAGTCGGCCAGCTCATCCTCTCACTGGCTGTGTTACCTCGGACACACAGTATGTTTTCCATTTTCTTTCTATCTCTATCCCAAAGACTCAGCCTCATTGCTACAGAAAATCTACTTATTTGCAGAGCATTTTCTAAGTGTCTATATAGTTGAATATGGAAGGTCAGTATAAAACATACATACACTTAGCAATCATTGTGCTTTATATTTCATTGCAGTAAATATATCATCAGAAACACAGTGCGTGTTTTGACAGTGCTGACAAGAATTAGATGCAACATTTAAAAACAACCAAATATATTAACTTCACTGGAGCAGAGCATTATTTAATAAAGTATTGTACTATAATTTCAATTAAGTAGGAAAATTATTCCATGTATTTCATTTAAACCCATAAAGTGGAGATTCCTAACTGTTTATACAGAATGTGAATGATGAGAATGTATGCACACATTGTATACACACACATACCCACACATCATACAATGACTTTGTTTCTCTGCTGGATACAGAAGAAATGGCAATGAGTGTGACAGCTGAATAAAATCTAGATGCTACAACTTGTCTTGTAGGAATTAAAGACGGAGTAAATCCAGGTAACCTTGACAGCTTCCACACAAGGACCCAAGAGTCTCAGAAGCCGAAGCAGTGGTAGGCTGGCATAGGTCCTGTCTCCTTAGAGCTTCTGTGTGTGTGTGCAGAATCCTCACTGTTGCCCCTTTCTGTAATATGACAGAATCCTCAGGGAAGTTGGCTTTATTCTCTGAGGGCTCAGCCTAGTTGACAGCTCTTGAGGGCTCAGAGGAGGCACAGGGTCATGGGGCTTCATGCTCAACCACCTTTGCTGGGAAGCAGATATGAACAATTGTGTTTTGATCTCTCTTCTCATCCCTAGCAGGGTACAAAATTAGGAAATATTCAGCATACCCGCTAGGCTCTAACTCTCATTACAGTTCTCAGACACTTGGCATTTTCAGTCCTCAAGGTTCCCAGAATTACACTGTCCCCAATCTGTGGATGTTTCTGGTAAACCTGCCAAGTGGCAGGACCAGTTGCTGAGTTACCAGAATCCACTGTGAAGCTTAGCTTCTTCTCAGTGGAGCCTGGGTCCCCTGGGATGTAGTAAAATTTGGAAGACAAGAGCCAAGATACATTTCAAGATGAGAAGGTGCTGTGGGAGCTGGTAAGGAAGACATTAGTAGTCCAAGAAGGAACCAAGGTATCCCAGTGGGGTCTTTGGGAACCTACCTTTGGGGATTTTCTTTTAGGGCACACGCCTCCCATAGAGATAACTGGCTGTGAATTGTAAAGATCTGAGTTCAGTCCCTCAAAAGAGGAAGGAAAAGACCCCCTCAATGACATTTCCCCTGGAAAAGTACCTTTTATCTATGGAAAGTTCTTAAAATACTCTCTAAGACATTGTCATCGCCTTCATAAAATATTTCATTATTTTTACTGAATATAGAGCTGTCAGTGTTATTTTAAAGGATTTCATGTTAATCAATCACTGAATTTACAAATTGGCTGAATATAGCTTGTTCTTGCGGGGCGATTTGTCGTAACTGTCTGCCTTTGAGTGCATGTCAGTCAGTGTTCCAGTTCTTCTCCTCCTGCGACGGCAAGTACGGGGTGACATATTCGAGCCTCTGGTTACAGGGAAACCTTGGTGCTTTCCTGGCCATTCATAAATAATACAACCTCTTTCTGTTATGTGTCAGGGCATCTGCAAACTTGTGGCCATCAAGCAATTAACACTGAAAAGAAAAGAGGCATTAACAAAATGATTCATTTGGGGAAACAGTTATTTGAGGATGCGGTCCAACGTCCAACGATATTTGGTCACTGCAAAGTAATGCTAAGATACAAAAGTAAAATATCTGAAGAGGATGAGAAACTAAATGTACATGTATATTTCAAGAAATTTAAGCTAAGAAAGGGAATCACTTGAAAAATAAGTTTTTTTATATCATAGTAGGTGGACATAGTTTTTAACTGTGGATTTTGACATTTTTCAGATTTCTGTAAGAAAATCAGTTGTAGAATAACCTGCGCAGCCTCCACGTGGCGGCTCTGGATGCACTGCCGGCGCTGTGCACTGTGCGCCTGGACGGGAATCCCTGGCAATGCGACTGTGACTTCGCCCACCTCTTCTCTTGGATTCAAGAGAACGCATCCAAACTGCCCAAAGGCCTCGATGCCATCCAGTGCTCACTGCCCATAGAGGACCGGAGGATGGCCCTGCGCGAGCTGTCAGAAGCCAGTTTTAGCGAGTGTAAGCTCAGCCTGTTCCTCACAGACCTATTCATCATCATCTTCTCGGGCGTGGCCGTGTGCATCGCCGCCATCATCTCCAGCTTCTTCCTGGCCACTGTGGTGCAGTGTTTCCAGAGGTGCGCCCCTAACAAGGACACGGAGGATGAGGATAACGACGAGGATGACTGAGCCACCTCTTCCTGCCCTTTGCTTTCCCACACCCAAGCTAGTGGTACCTCTCCAAGGGAGACCGAAATGCTGAAGACAGAAGCATCGCATCACTCCAGGCAGTGAAAGGGCGGGTGCTTGCCTAGACGCACCTGCTGGGACAGCCGATCCCAGAGCATAGAATCAGCAGAGTAGAGATGCAGGAAGGATGGAGAGATTTATTCCTGAGCAGAGCCCACCTCCCAGGCTGGGGCATTTATGTGTGTGAAGATAATCAAGTCAGGCTTCATGGCTTACAGCTTTACAAGTTCCCCAAGCTGAAGTGAGAGCTTACAGCTTCTGACCTCAGAGGCGTTTGGACCATTCTTATTACGAGCTGCACTCTGGACCATGAATCATCTTCCACCTAAAAGACAGCGGAGCTCTCGGTGGAGATTCAAGCTCAGCTCATTCTCCACGGGAGCAGGAATTCTTTTTCCTCTATAAAAGGACCTAGCAGCTTTGGGATGTTAGACCAAGAATAAACAAATGTACACGTAATAGACAATGTCTGTGTCTCCCCTCCACTGCTGCGTTGACACCCAATACCCAGCGTGATGACGCAAGATGACTTGAGCCAGCAACACTGAGCTGGGCTAAGATACCCGAGGCAGAGGTTCACAAGAAGTGGCTGGGGGTGTTTTCGGGATCCACTCCTTCAGGGTGTTTTGAAGAGGGCCCTTGGATATGACAGGGTCATGAGGATGGATTCATACTGAGTGCAGTTAGTGTCCTTATAACACAAACTCTGAAGGCCTCCCTGCTCCTTCTTCCAGGTGAGGACCCGATGAGAGGACAGCCATCTGTGAATCAGGAAGTGGTCTCTCACAGGAACTCAACCCTATTGGCACCCTGGCCTCCAACCTCTAGCCTCCAGAACTGTGAGAAATAAATGTTAGTTATTTATAAAAAAAAAAGAAAAAAGAAAATCAGATGTATTTTAAAACTCTGAAGCCAAACTATATTTTTATTTCATTCCAAATATAACTTTTCATCTCTCTCTTTCTCTGCTCTTTCTTCTTATCTTACACATTCTTTCTTTTTCTCTGTCTCTCTCTCTTTTTTAGAAGCTAGAGATTGAACCTAGACTTACCATGCTAAGTGAGACTTTATTGAGTCACATCCCCAGCCCCTCTCCACACAGTTAGATTCATTATACACACTCACACATAGGTTCATGCCAAGTTTGGAAGACTGTGAGATTGAATAAGCTTATTCCCCAAGGTTTATAATGGCATGCTGGACCAAGAAGCAAGAGATGCTTGGAGGAGTCATTGTCTCCAAAGGATCATTTTGAACAATAGAAGTCATAGACCCTCACTTTCCATAACCAAACAGAGTCTGATATTCACTGACGTGGATTACTGTCCTCAAACCGACATACTTGGTAGAGACTTCCTTGCATGATAAAGAAAAAAATGTATTTGTCCTAGAAGAAATTTTCAGAATGTGTCCTCAAGTGGTCAATCAAGTTTCAGATTACTTAAGTGTCTGAAAATATGGCACAACAACAATTAACATTGACAAAAACCAAGGCTTTAAAAAGTGCAATAGAATTCTTTTTTCAAACAAAAGAAAATTTATAGCTTTCACTGTACTAATAAAGATGCTTTACCGAGAAATATACCATGGAGTCAAGCACAATCTTCTTCCATCACAGAAGGCATTTTTAAAGTCCACTGGAAGGCTCATGGTTTGAACAGAGAGTATTTGGGGGAGATAAAACACTGCATCGCGACTAGCTGGCTCTCTGAGAAGTACTCATTTGGAACTGTGGCTTTGAAATCTTGGCTCTGGTGGGGACTAACTGCAATACAATCTGTTAATGTCAGCATTTGAAATTACAGATTTCTAGAATTCCTCCCTCAGCTGATGAGTCGGTCATCCAATCGAGGGCACGAGACAGCAAAGCTCAATAAAGGGAATGCGTATGTTCTGGATGGCTAGGACCCTCTTGAGAGGATGAATTCTCCTGTCAGCTGTTAAACATGATGCTGCAAACTTGTCACAAAACTCTCTGCATCCTCAGAACTCTCTTCAAAGTATTCTTCACATCAGAGTTCCTGAGACTGTATATCAGGGGATTGAGCATGGGGTTAAAAAGGCTGTGAAACAGTAGGAGGTATTTCTTCTGTTCCATCGGGTTTCCCTGTCTGGGTCCAACATACATGACAATGGCTGTGCCATAAAATAATCCAACCACACAGAGGTGGGAGGAACAAGTGGAAAAGGCTTTCCTTTGACCCTCCCCTGACTGGATTTTCAGGATAGCACTAACAATACAAGCATAAGAGACCACAATTGAGGAGAATGGCCCCACAAGCACAGACACTGCCCCAGCCAGGACCATGGTCTCATTGAGGTATGTGTCTGCACAGGCAAGTTTGAGAATAGCTGTGATTTCACAGAAAAAGTGATTCACTTTCTGAGACACACAGAAGGGTAAAGGCAGAAGTAACAGCAGATGAACCAAGGATAGGAGAATCCCAATGATCCAAGAAGTCACAGCCATAGTGCTACAGACCTTCCAACTCATGATGGCAGTGTATCTGAGGGGGTGGCAGATGGCCACATACCGATCATAGGACATCACCACTAGGAGAAGGCATTCTGTGATAGCAAATGTCAAAAAGAGAAATGTCTGTGTCATGCAGCCAGCGAAGGAGATGGGCTTGGCTGGATCTAGAAGATTCACCAGCATCTGAGGCACTGTGTTGCAGGCATAGGCAATGTCAACGACAGCCAGGTGGGACAGGAAGAAGTACATGGGAGTATGGAGTCTGGACTCCAGGCAGATAAGCCCCACTATGGTCCCATTCCCCAGCAGGGTGAAGGCATAGAATAGGGAAAAGAGAGTAAAGAGGAGCATCTGCCACCTTGGGTTGAGTGGAAATCCCAGGAGGACGAACTCTGTGATCAATGTCATGTTGTTTCCCATATCCCTATGATAGAGGAATCTGAGTTAATGATTGGTTCAAGAGCAGAATTTAAGTACAGATTTGTGCTAGATTCATATATACCCTTTGTATGTTAGCAAAGTAAGGATAGCTAAAATTCATTTTTGTTTTAAGTATATATTTAAGATGTTTTTCTTATGTTACATACACAAATCTATTTCCCTTAACATTTAAGGTATCTTTAACTATTACTACTGTGCATGTGTACACAGTGTGTTTGTGTGACTGCCCTTGGTAATATGTACACGTGGAGAACTTTGTAGAGTTTTGTCTCTCCTCATACCCTGCTGTGACTTTAAGAGCACTGAGACATCTTGTTGACTTGATGATTGTATCATTTTTTTGATGGATCAAAAATTTGATAATAAATATACCCATTTTAATACAAGCCAAAATTTGATTCTACAGGTTACATTGTAGTTTTCAAATAAATTCTACTTGTCTTGGCTAACATTAGAGTTATTCCCTAATTATTTCTAATTATAAACAATGAACCATAAATGATGGACCAACATTTCAAAACTGTATTGCATTCAGTATTGAAAGGGCTCAGTAGGGTGTAGCAAGTCTAAATATAAAATACCATTACTCATCATTCTTTCCACAGACATTTTCCCCTTTACAGTAAATGCCTCACAATTTTTTTTTCTAAGCGTAGAGACTTAGATTCAGTCAAGAATCTTTTTGCCATTTAGTTCTTTACACTAACACTTAGATAAACAGTTTTTGTGACTGGCCAGATTTGAATTGTGCTGTTTGTCAGGCACGACAGCAGGATTAGTAGCCTTGTCTTTTGGCGCAGTGTTGACAGATGCTCTAAACACAGTTTTAGGTGCCGTCTCTGCAGGTGGCTTGCAGTGCTCACTTTCTGTGGGAAATGTTGTAGAGAAGGCTGTTGTTGCTATTGACTCACATCACCTCCCTAAGTCTATAATTCTATAGCGAAAACATAAATACAAACATAATTCCCCCTGCTGTATAATTTTATCCTCTTGTTTTTATGTGAATTCCACTTATGTGGGTGAACAGGAATGAGTAATAATCCTTTATTTAAAAAATTCATAAAATTCTACATCTAAGATTGAACGATCTCATTGTCAAAATATTAATTTTATGTTGGATCTCATTATACTATCAGAGAAATAAGTTTCATGTTGAGGCAGGAGAAAATAAACCATATGCAGGTGTCTATTCACTTCCTGTAATTTGTACAACTGTATTCTTAGTGTAGAGGTGTTTGTAATTAAACTATTACCTCCTCATTGCTCTGACTCTGTGTGGCATCCAAGTAAGGTTGTGCACAATAAATATATATTTGTATACTTATTTGGCAGGTTTCTATACATGATAATTTAAGCCCATTTTTAAAAAGTTTAAGTTTATTTTGTTCATAATATTTTTCAGGAATTTATTTGCATAAATATGTCTCTATTTCATAAAAACAATCTACTTGCCAAAATTAACCCCTAGTACATTGATTAAAGTTATGCTTCAACATATTAATGTATAATAAACCAGTAAACAATTGTACATCTTACTCAGTTTATCTTATTGTAACTGTCGACAGGCAGAATTTGAACACTAAGAAAGTAGAACTGTAATTTAGTGACAGTAGAAGCAAATAGACAATGGAAATAGCAGTATGTTTCATCAGAACTTACCAAAAAAAAATAAGGAAGACTGGGTGTCTAGAGAAAGCTGTTGTACAAGGACTCTGGTAAACCTTCATTCAGAAGATGTAAACATTTCTGCAATTTTGTGATTCTGTTGGAAGCCTGGGGATGGTCTCAGAACTGACAGAGAAAAACTATGGCTTTTCAAGTTGCCTTTTCGATGAGAAGCCTTTATGGGTTTGTCATCTGCATGGGTCACCCTTTCAATTGTAGCGAGAGCCTTGTGTAGTGCATGGAAAATAGGTCTCTTTGCACCATCATGGTTCCTATAGGGACAGGAAGAATCCACCCACTGTGATTCTATCCCACAGAGGTTTGAGTCTTTCTCCATTTCTGTGCCCGAGGAAGCCATACACATAATGAGACCTTCAGATGTTACGGAAGAAGAGTTAGTACTTTCAGAAGCAGTAGTACATGCTGACACAAAGTCACACATGGAGCCATAGCTACATCAATATACAGATAGTTGTAGCTTTACGAATTTTCATTTTGTTTCAGTCTTCAAACAATCAAGAGATATAGTGGCAGATGAATATATTGTTTCTGGTTATTGACTGTGGATAAAATCTTGAAATTAATTTCTTTAGCCATACATTCTTTAGTCTGATTTTCCAGCTACTCAAAAGATAATAGGAAAACGAACTTGAATGACAAGGTCTAAATTATCTGACATTTTCTAGAAACCCAGACCTTTCAACCCTAAGCATGGGCCTGGAGATGGGAGTCATCTTTGGGATGTAGAAGCCCTGGGACTCGTTGATTCATGTGTTATTGGACACCAGGTTGGTCTCCTAACCTAGCTACTGCTGGGAACAGTACTGCAATAAACATTGGTGTGTGATTATCTCTATGATATGTTGACTTTGAGTCTTTGGGTAAATATGTAGGAATAGTATAGCTGGGTCATACTGTAGATGTACTTATTGATTGACAAATTAAAAACATGATTTATTAGTGCATATGCCTCTCCCCACCTATTTGGAAAACAATGAAATACAGTTAGAAAGTTTTTAGGTCAAGATTCTATTCCCTCTATCTATTTCTTAAATACTCCTCTTAAAACTAATATTTCCTATTTAATTTTTTACAACTTCAGATATGTATACAATATACCTTGATGATATCCACCCTCTGTTCTCTTCCCCAGGTCCCTTCTGTACCCTTCATCACATCTCCCTTCCACCTTCATGGCTTAATTTATTTTTTACCCTCTTAGTGCAGTGTTGTCCATGTGTGCATGGGCCTGTGACCATCATGGGGCATGAGCAGAAAATGACTCTTATATCCTCAGCAGTTATCAAGTGTCAAAAAATCTCCTCAGTCAAAGGTGGGACCTTGGGATCTCCTTACCACTTCATGCTAAATTTTTAAAATTTATTCATTCATATATTTTATGAATATACTTTGTATGGTAAACATATCCTCCACTGCTCTGTTCCTTCTTCCACTTGCCTCCATTTTTTACCCCTCTTCCCCTCTTCCATTTGTCTTCTTTTTTCCTTCATTTATTTTCCCTTTATTCAGTTCCAATGCCATTTTATAGATGAATTTATGATTTAACATGACTAAAGAAAATCTAAAAACCACAAACAAGAGAAAACACATGATATTTGTCTTTCTGTGACTGGCCAAACTCACTTAATATGATTATCTCAAGTTGCATATTTTTCCTTATAAATGGCATTAACTTTATTCTTCTTTAAGTTTTTAACAAATCCCCTTGTTTATATATACACTTTTTTCTTATTACTCGAGACTTAGGTTAGTTTTATCACTTAGCTACCAGGAATAGGTATACAATAAACATCAATGTGATACTGTCTCTGATATGCTGGAGTCTTCCACGAACACACTTATTATAGACCTTTGAAAAAAATCCATAGTAGCTGGGCTAATTTACATCTACCTAACTCATCAGCAAATTGTGCTAGGTTTTCTTTTCAGATGACCCAGAATCTGACTGCTTCTACTAGTCCCCATTATTGCTACTCTTGTCTCTGCTATCTTCTTCTGCCACTTGTGTTTTTACAAGACCATCTCCAGTTTCACTCCGTGAGGAATCTGGAGTGATCCTGTTAAATTATGGGAGCTATTGTTACTCCTCTGCTCACATCCCTTTCATGATTTTTTGACGCTGTCATAGGTTTATAAAATCATGCTGGAGTTTTTAAGTGTCTTGATCCTGTAAAAGGTAACAAAGCTTTTGTGTGTTCAGGTATGCGACAACCATGTTGCGTCTAGTGGACAGCGTTTTACAGCACCCCCCACCACCATTCTTCAGCTCTTACGTTCTTTCTGCCTCTCTTTTAGATATTTGCTGAGCTTTGGGTCTAAGAAGGGTTGATACAAATGCGTGCTGAGCAGTCATAGATGGAACATTTATATTGCTAAATTTTGAGAAACTTCCACACTGATTGCTTGTTTTTGAGAAACTTTCACAGTACCCAGACTGGTTTATGTTTCTATCACTGGAGTTCATGGATTCCCTGTGTCTATTTCTTTGGCAGCATTTCTTGCCAGTGATATTTTTAATGACTGACATTCTAAGTGGAGTAGGATGGCATCTTAATATAGTTTGGTTTTCATGTTATAACTTAATTGTCTTTTTTCCATGTGATTAACAAAAGAAATAAAGGATGATACACTTGAATTTGTTCCTTTTAAGTTGAGGGGGAAGCATCTGGCCATTAACAGTTCATTGTTATTGTAGCTATGGTGTTGCCATGAATCCCTTTCTGATTAAAGGGGTTGTCTTGTGTTTCTAGACTGTTGAATGTGTTTTTCTCATGAAAAAGTGTGAGACTTGTTTGTCAATTGCTTTAAATAAATGTAAGGAGAGACTATATTTTCCTTTATTTATTTGACATGATATAGTACATTGATTGAGTCTTGTATATTCTTACTACTGTACTTCTGAAATAAATCTCCTTTGGTCATAGTATTTGTGCTGCTAGTTTACAAGTTCTTGTTTTGGTATTGACTGAGACAATACACTTATATACGGAAGGAGAATGGTCTATAGTTTGCATTTCCTGTGGTATCTTTTATATCAATGACACTGAACTCATAGAAGGACTTAGGAAATGTTCTCTTTGTTACTATTCCTAAAAATCTTTATGAAGAAATAATGTTAATTCTTCCTTTTAAACTCTGACGCAGTTTACTAAGACAGCAATATGGTCCATAACTGTCTTTGGTAAGCTTTAAATTTACTAAATTTTTATATACTATGAATCTGCTTAGATCATTTTAATGAGATGGTAGATTCGGTATTTATAGAAACAAATCCTAATTATAATATAGCTGTTCACAGAATTCTCCCACAGTTCTTTAAATATCTGTTAAACTCGTGATTATGTTCCTTTGCGGTGCTAAATTTAGTTATTTGAGTATTTTCCCCTTGTGTGTGTGTGTGTGTGTGTAAGCTTCTGTGTGAGTGCATATAGTGGCTGTAGAGGTGGACATCAGTTGTTCTGTTTTATCATTCTCTGCTTAATTCTCTTGACAGGGTCCCTTACTGAAACAAGAACAAGTCAGCATTCAGACTTTAGCAAACTGCCTGTTGCTGAGCCCTACAGCTCTGGGGTGCAGGAGTGTGTGCAGCCACACCCAGTTTCTTACATCTGTGGTGAGAGTTCAAATCCTGGTTCTCAGGACTGTGCATCAAATGCTCTTAGAGGCAGGACTATCTCCCTATCTCTCCACCACTCTCCTCTGCTGACCTGCTAGTCAACTGAGCTGAAGTTTGGTAATTTTGTCAAATTTTAATAGAAAAATATATTAATAATCATTAATTTTATTTATTTTCACTCTTTTTAATATAATATATATCTTCTCTAATCTATAATTTCTTCTGCTTGCTCTGGTATTTAATTAGCTTTCCTTTAAAATACATGGTTGGTGATAAAATGTAAATATTAATAAGAACATGAGTGAGAAATAGGGTTCCATTTGGGAAAGGTTCTCAAAAGGAGGAACGGTTCTCAAAATTGGAATTTAATCCAGAACTTAGGTTCATTGAAATTCAATACAGAAATTGGGTTCATAGAGTTAATAATGAATGTATCATTTCTTTTGTTATTTTGTCCCACTTCCAGGGCTGGAATTTGAGCAATTATAGTTTTTAAAATCAAGCTTTTAGCCATGTGTGGTGGCACACACCTTTAATCCTAGCATTTGGGAGGCAAAAGCAGGTGAACCTTTGAAGTTGGAGTCCAGCCTGGTTGACATAGTGACTTCCAGGACAGCCAGAGCCACAAGGTAATACTCTATTTCACAAACAAACAAACAAACAAACAAACAAGCAAATAAACAAATAGAATCAGATTTCTATTGGGAAACTTCCCTGAATTTTGCTTCAGCTAGCCACGTTTCAGGAGCACAGCCTTACTCAACTCACATTCTATGTGTATCTCACACAAATCTCTTCTGCAGTGCTCTGTGGAAGGCTTCTTTCACCTGGGCATTCCTCAGGCTGTAGATGAGGGGATTCAGCATTGGGTTAAAGAGACTGTGGAACAGGGACATAATTTTCTCTTTCTCCTCTCGTTGCTCAGAGTCAGGGACCATATACACCAACATGGCTATCCCGAAGAAGAGCCCTACCACGCAAAGGTGGGAGGAACAGGTAGAGAAGGCCTTCCTGCGGCTCTCCTTCGACTGCATCTTTAGGATTGTCCTGAGGATGTGCGTGTAAGAGACAAGCATTGAGCAAAGAGGCCCAACTAAGACAAAAACACATGCAGCAAGGATAACAAGTTGGTTGATAAAGGTGTCAGCACAAGCCAGCTTGAGAACAGCCAGGATTTCACAGAAGAGGTGGTTCACCTCCCGGGGCCCACAGAAGGGCAGCCTTAGTAGGAGAATTGTATGAGCCACAGAGAGGATAAATCCACATGACCAGGAAGTGGCAGCCAGGGCTACACATGCTTTCCAACTCATGATGATAGTGTAGCGTAGTGGGTGGCAGATGGCTACAAACCGATCATAGGACATTGCTGCCAATATCAAGCACTCTGAGGCAGCCAAGGCCAAATACAAGAATGTCTGTGTGATGCATGGAACAAAGGAGATGGTTTTATTCTGGGTCACAAGGTTGACTAACATCTTGGGGACATTGTTGGAAGCATAGGAGATGTCGAGGATGGCCAGATGTGAAAGGAAGAAGTACATTGGGGTGTGCAGGCTAGGGTTCAGGTAGATGAGCACCAAGATTATGCCATTTGCCAGTAGGCTGAATATGTAGAGCAGGAAGAAGATCCAGAAGAAGAATGTCTCCATCTTTGTGCTGAGCTGGAGTCCCACTAGGATGAAGTCAGTGACCCATGTCTGGTTGCCTCCCATTCTCAGGGTATCAGTGACATGAGGTGGTAAGGCCAGAGCTGGACAATCAATGAAAGCTGGATTTATTTATCTCAGAAATTGAGCAGGACACAGTTCAGTGCTTCCTCTTATTTCACTTCCTGACAGCCGTCTGTGTCTCTGAACCTTTACTATGAAGTAAATTAAAAAAATAAAATGTATAACTAGAATTGTGCAAAGAGCCCTTTTGTTCCTTCACTCAGATTCAGTGTGCACTGATGTCTTTCTTATCTTATACTCTTTGTCTCTGTACACTTATTGTTTTGAACCATTTGAAGCCATCGCCCCATTGTAATTATAAAAATCAAGATACTTACATGTTTGTGTCTTCCAATATCTCCACACTCAGGACCTAATCTAAGATTTCATATTATATTTAAAATAACCTTTTCTTAGTATCTTTGGTCCTTATGTGTTTTCTCAAACACTGACATTCTGAAGAGTAAATGGTATATTGAAGAGTAAATACTAAATAGTAGGATGCCCTTCAACTTGAAAATATACTATGTATGTTTCCATTGTTTTGATTCAGATTATTTATTTTCTGCAAAAAGTATCCTCACTGCACTATGTATAGATGGAGTGTGGTTTTTTAAATTGTTCTGTATATCAAAGTTTAAGGTCCAGTGATCCATATTCCTAGCCATGTAAACCCATGAAATACCTAAGTAGGTAGGCATGGTGATATACGCCTACAATCTCAGTCCTTAAAAGGTGGAAGTAGCATGTTAAGTTTGAGGCTAGCCTAGACTACATGGCAAAACTTGTCTCTCAATAAAAATCTAAAGTGACTCATACTTCATACTGACATCTCTGCCCAAACTCCACTGTGAATTTGACTATTTATGGAGCAATTCTGGGTTGAAGGATATGCTGTCCTTTTTCCTAGGATTTGCAACAAAATTTGTTTCCTGTCTGCTTATGGTCCTCTATCCTTTACAAGCTGCCTAAATAAAGCCACATCAATAGAATATTGTGGGTTTTTGTTGTCGTTGTTTCTTTTGTTTTCTTTATTTTTGAGATAGGCCAGGCTAGCCTTGAACTCACAATGGAAATTCCAACCCCATGCTGGAATGCCATGTTCTGCATGTTAGGCCATGTTTCCTAGGCCTAAATGGTATTTCTATTGTGGTATCAGATGTGCTAAGGTCTGAGGGCATGTTACAGTAGTTAACAACAACAACAACAACAAAAGACTAGCTATGCAGCTATTCTAACACCATTTAATAAAAGATTTTTACCACCATTGATTTGCAATGCCTTATTATATACTACATTGTTAGTACTTGTATTTATTTCACTTTGTGGGAATCTGAACAATGAACCCTCAAAATCACTCTACATCGTAATTCCTAAAATTTAAAAATGTTACTCTATTTGGCCATAGAGATTTGCAGATATGTTAGTTGGGCAGGCATGGAGTTATGTTACACACCTGCTAATCTCAATACTCAAGAGGCTGAGCAGACAGGATTCTTTTTCAGTCTACATACCGAAACTGCTTAAAAAATGCCAACTTTTTCTTCTGAGAAAAGGTTATGCTTCGGCTGATTCAATTCTGGTTTTATTAGAGCTTGCTTCCCTAAAATTTCAGGTCATTATTACAATGGAGATGTAGGTCACTTGGTTGCCTCCTTGCTTTGTGTAACCAAGAGTTTGATCCTCAACATCATATAAACTATTTAGATTTAGAGATTAATTTCAAAAACAAAAGCCATCATTTGATGATTCGTACTTTCTACTGTCTGTTTATATTATGGATTTTAAAATCATAACACAGTATTGCTCAATTATTTCTACCATTTGTAAATATACAGTGAACCATTTCCCATGCCAAAATGTATGCCTGTAACACACATAGACCTGAACCTGCTATTCTTTAAAGATTGTTACTTATTTCATATATCATCTCACCACTAGACTGTGTGCAATTTAGTGTAATAGTTCACACACACACAGTAGTGGGACTGTGTTCTTTCACAAAATTCTATTGCAAATTCAGAGGGTTTTAAGCACTCAATCAACTGAGCATCTATCTACACATGAAAGCATCTATCTAAAATCATTATAAAGTCAGAACAGCAAAATCTCTAGGCACATTCAGATTATCACAATAAAAAGCAAGCCCAGAGGGTGTTTAATCTAGCGGTCATTTTCCAGTAATGATAGATTATTGTCTCATTTTTATAGTGAATCCCAGAGGCAGTAGTTCTTTATACTTCAATAAAATTTGCCTAAAATCATCCTTCTTAGGATCACTGTAACTTAGCATGATATAGATGCTAAGAAAGAATTTTTTTTACCTCACAGAGATTTGACTGTCTCTGCCTGCCCCCCGCCTAGAGCTGGGATTGAAGGTGTGCACCACTACCACCCATCCTGGAGCATCATGGTTTACAAAGCTTAATGGCAACCTGGTTTGTGATGTGAAGTCATCGGTTACCAGAATAAATGCTCACCTATTCTACCTTCAACTCACTTTCTAAGTCAAGGGTAGTGACACATTTATGTGACTTTTAGGCTTCTTAGTCTTCAGGTTCCATGTGATTACATGTCAAAGAACTATCTCTTTACATTTCCTTCCTAGATGTCATTCTACCTTTATTAGTAAGAAATATATATATATATCCATATCTAATCTATGTTTTTTTTTCCATTCCAGTTTCTGACTTTAGAAAAATTCTACTTCAAGAAACAATAAAATTTGTTACAATGTGATTCCTCACTCACATTTAACAGAAAAGAGAGTCTGTACCAATATGGGAACTATAAATTAATAATATCTTAAAATAGTTATTTATAAAATAACATTTTTAACATTTGAAACTCTGAATGGATATAATTACATCTTTATCATACATGGCTTTCAGCAAGGTTACTGTAAAGCAGACAAGGCATTTCCTATTATGAATTAAATCTTGTATGTAATGTATTACATGTATCAGTGAAGTGTATTATATTGCATATTCAATTAAGAATCATATTTAAATATATTGACATCTGCTATGGTTGGAATGATAAATTCTGAAGGCTATATTCACATTTTATTTTAGTAGAGCATCTTTGCAGATGTGATTTCTGCTACTTAAAAAATATAAACTTTATAGAGATTAAACAACATCTTATATTATATCTGCTTTGAATTGACTTTGAGAAGACAGTTTCACAGGAAGAGCTTTGGAGGAAGGGCTTTACAATTATGTGTGAGGGAGACTTGAATATATACATGTATTATAGAATTGCAAACTTCTCCAATCGCTGAGCTCTGGAAAGGGATCAGTTACATGAATTACTTTAAGAAACAAAACCTTAACGAGATAGAGAGATGAAATAATAGATTCTTTAATTTCTATAAATATATTGAGTTTATTGAGGAAGGCTATAGAGAAGTGTGTGTAAAACTATTTTTGGTACAATCAACTAATATCCCTATATTATTCTAAGCAGTAATAGTGACATCTGTACTGAATTTGCTTATAATTAAAGACTTACATTTAACTTCTTAGCATTAAAGAAAACAATACTGTTGAAAGTAATTCAACCTATTGCTATTTCACAAGATCCGTTTTGTTTTGATTCTTCAGTTCCTTGAATCTTTAGTCTTTATAGATTTGTGCCTGAATTAATAAATCTTTATATCTTAGTTATCATTTCCAGCTTGCTTTTAAGTCATAAAAATGGAGATGGTATAAAAATTAAGTTAAATTAAAATATTGAAGGAAACTTCCATGATGGGAATAGAGAAGAAAATGCTACAGAATTGGAGCTTAAATTTTTATATTCGCAATAGAGTGAATAAAACCACAGCAGTTAACAAAACAAAAGGTTTTCATGGTTGGTTTGAGTAATTTTCCTCCTAGACCAGTAGTTCTTAACCTGTGGTTCACAACTACTGAAGGATCATCGAAAAACAATGATATTTACATTAAGATTCATAACAGTAGCAAATTGACGGTTATGAAGTAGCAATGAAAATAATTTTGTTCTGAGGGTCACCACAACATGAGGAACTATATTAAAGAGTCACAGCATTAGGAAGGCTGAGAACAGCTGCACTAGACAGTTCTACCACCGAGATCATTTACCTAGCTTGGAGTTTGATTTCTCTTTCTGTAGAGTTGACTGATGGTTCATTTTCTTTCTGTGTGGCTCTGTTGTCATCTTTTTATCTAGCTTGGAGTCTGATTTCTCTTTCTGTAGAGTTGGCTGATGGTTCATTTTCTCTCTGTGTGGCTCTGTCTTTATCTTCCTTGTCTCTGTCTCTCTCTTTCCTTAGCTACCAGAGAACACTTTTAAAAAAGTACCTTATGTCTAATATTTATATCTTAGTGTGATAAATTTAAATATTTAAAAATTAGATAATTGTATGACAAATTAATTTATCAAACTGCTTCAGAAAACACATGACACAAACAGGTATTCAATTTTCCTTTAAAATAGGTGTCCTGGATATTAGTATCTTTATTTAGGCAGTTAAAATCAAATTCTCATTAGTTTGGCTATTTCAGCTTCTGGGGGTCCCAAGATTCCTTGCTCTTAATACAGTGACATTCTGGTTTTCACTGCCGCTGGATGAAGATGGTAAAGGGCTACCAGAGTTTGGGAGTTTGGGAGTTATCTGTCTACTGCGCAGCATGAAGAGGAGCCATGACAATAAGGGGGCACTGGTGTCTTTTCTAACTACTTGCCATGAATTCTGAGCCTGGGTGGAAGATTACTCAGGAATGACATCCTTTTGTCACTGCTATGGTGATTTCTACTGTCACACTGTTCTGTTTCAACTACCCATACCAAAAGCCACTTTCAGGTTCAAATGAACCTCTTTAGTATAAAGAGATATTAGTCCTGGATTTTCTCTGACGAAGATACTTTGAGTTAGAGTGAACCCCACAGAGAAGAGAGTCGTACCTCTAAAAGATTTGTAGAATCCTACTCCTCCTGACAGCCTTCATCAGATGAAATCAGTAATAGGAGGATTAAAGGACTCGCTGAAATGTTTCCAAAGAACCCCAGGAGCATAGCTCTTATTTTACAACTAGAGGACAAACACTTCAGAGTCTCTAGTGAGAGAGTTCAAATTCCCAGAGATACCATACAACATCACACCAATGTACCTTCTCCCTGAGGGGCAGCTAGGGCAGCATTTTCTGTTTAGAAGACAAAAAATATTATACCTGCTGAGCTTGAAGGCGAACTTCTAGGCAGTGGGCAGGCCAGTTACGTTTGCACAAGCCTTCACATCTCTAGAGAGTAATGAAACCGAGGCAAAACAAAACACAATATCCAATCTTTTGCAGTTATGGCTTTATGGCTTCGAGCATCACTACAATCTGTTCTTCCCCAGACAGTAGAACTCTCCCAATGCCAAGTGTATCTCCATTTACTGTGGATGTGAAAGATTAATGTCTGCAGCCATAAGCAACAGCATTGAATCCCCATTGTATTTCAGACAATGTACCAGGCTCTTTATGAGGTCTCAGTACCTTAATCTCATTCCTCTCAGTTCATAGCAAGAAGATGACATTGACAGCTGTTTTCTCAGTGTGGTTCAAGGATTCTGAGGATGACTGGGACTCTTTCAAAAGAACAACGCAATCAAAACCATTTCCACAATGATATTTTGACAAGTTTGGTCTTTTTTCTCTTTCATTCTCTTATGCATACACACTGAATTTTTCTGCATGTTATCTATATGTGGCTGTAACAACACACGGGAGGCAAAAGATATGAAGTGGAACTTTCAACTATTAAGCCAAGTACTAAAATTCACAAAATTGTGAAGTATTGAAATTTTTGAAGCTTTCAATAAAATGAAATTTTTCATAAAAGACAGTATTTGTACTAACTTGTTAGGGGAGTCTTTCAAAACTAAAGACCTTTTCTACATTCTGTATTCAGCCTGAAACACACCTCACAGTCTATGGGGTCCAAAACAAATACTTAATAAATGCTTTTGGCATTTATTAAGATCAATTAAAAGTAATTTCCAATATATTCTGTTTTAATTTCTATTATAAATGTTAATTCCTATACCTACCTAAAAATACCATTAGGTCATCAGTAACTTTTAAGAGTATAAAGATTTTCTGAGACCAAAACATTGAAAAATAACTTCAGTAAATGATAAATCACCATTTTAGTAAAGATTAGAGTTAGAAACATTTGATCTTCGGTTTTTTTCAGAAACAAGGTTAGGGTGATTTCCCAGTTGGTAGAATGATTGCCTATCATGCATAGAGCTCTGAGTTGAATTCCCAGCACCAAATACAATCTGAAGTGGTGGCACAAGTCTGTAATCACAGCACTCAGGAGGTAGAGGCAGGAGAATAAGAGATTCAAAGTCATCTTCCAGCTACATAGAGACCTTGAGGCCATAGAGGAGTGCATGAAATCCCATCTCAAAAACAAAACAAAACAAAACAAAACAATACAGCATATTCCTTTTTGTTGTTGTTTGAAGAAACTGACAACATAACACCTCTGTTTATTTCATAGTTTCATTGGTCACAAGGTTTGGTATTAGCCAGATGGATACTATGCTCAGGCCTTCAAGATTAACTCAGAATATTGTTAGATCTATGTAGTCACTGGAGGGTAGTGGTCAGGCTCCAAACTCAATGATTTTGGAGGAAACTGTAAGCCTTGAGATTATAGGGTTGAAGTCTGTCTGAGACCGATCTGAGTAACCTGGAGTCACCTTCTCCGTCTATATGACTCCACTTAACTTAATTACTTTTGCATTGCTATGGCCACATACCCGACAGGAGCAACTTAAGAGACAAAAGGTTCATTTTTTTTTCTTTTTCTTTTTTTTTTTTTTTGAGAATAAGAAAAAAAAGTTTCCGCCTCCTCCC
>NW_026068030.1:694711-738238 GCF_014885135.2 Alexandromys fortis | reverse complement strand
ATTTGTAATAGCCAGAACCTGGAAACAACCTAGATGCCCTTCAATGGAAGAATGGATGAAGAAAGTGTGGAATATATACACATTAGAGTATTATGCTGCAGTAAAAAACAATGACTTCTCGAATTTTGCATGCAAATGGATGGAAATAGAAAACACTATCCTGAGCGAGGTAACCCAGACCCAAAAAGATGAACATGGGATGTATTCACTCATAATTGGCTTCTAGCCATAAATAAAGGTCACGGAGTGTATACCTGGTGAACCTAACGAAGCTAAAGAAGAAGGTGAACCCAAGAAAAAACATATAGTTATCCTCTTGGCTAAGGGAAGTAGACAAAAGGTTCATTTTGACCCATGATCTGAGAGAACAGTCTATTGTGGCAGGGAAGGCATGACTGAGTTCATGAGTGTGTGGCAGGGGAAGCAGAAAGAACTAGGCTAGAACCAATTGTGGTGGTCACTTCCACAACCTCCCCCACCCAGAGCTAACTCTGCTAGACTGGCCCACCTCCTACAGATTCCACAGCAGTCATAAAAGCGCTCTGAGCTGAGGACTGACTGTTCAAAATATGAGCGTGCAGGGTACCTTCAAGGTTCAAGCGTTATGCCCTCTCCACGTGCAAACCAAGCAATAGTTTACTGAGGTTGTCATCAGATTTCTCTGACTTCTTCCTCTTCCACCTGATAACAAAAACATCCAGCAGTTACAAGGCTCACCTGCTTATTCCAGGAGAACCTCTGCCAACCTCCTCATCCAGTATCCAGATTAGAGCTTTCGATACTACTCTCCACAAGCTATCTGTCCTATTGATGGTACGACTATTGATGTGTTGATGTTATGAAAGCAGTAATAATATAATAATAATGACTTAAAGCTTAAATTAGGAAGATAACCATTTAAATTTCTATGTTTTACTCTGTGATGTGGTTAGTAGAACATAGCAAAATTTCTTTGGATTCCAGATTTATATAATTGTTACTGAGTTGACATTCATTGTACATTCTATTTACCATCCCTTTTTTTTCAAGGCTTTATTTTGTATATTATAGTGACAATTTTCATTGAAAGGCATGCTCATGGAACACACACAGTTAGGGTCATCATGCCAGGCTCCAAAGATGGAAAAATAAGTGTGGGTCAAAGATGGACCTGAGGAAACCATTAATCCACCTTATAAGGTCATGATACATTTTCATATGTTTGCATCAGTCTTGTAACTTGATCCCACAACCCTTGTCTTTACTTTTTACCATGTGATAAACAATTTATAATGGCAATTACCTTGTTGTTGCTGCTGTTATGTTCTCACCATAAATTTAATTCTAACTTTCAATTTTCTTACATGTTTTATAGACACATTGTGGCTAAATATTGTGAACAATACTAGGATGACACCATATTATATGACCAGTGCACAATCAGTCTTATTATTAGTTAGCGTAATTAGAGAAATAGCAGCTTTGTTTTTCCAGTAAATATGAATGAGCATAAGTTAGGCTGCTGTTAAATAAAGAAATCATTGTATTTTGGAATGGCATATTTTATCTGCATTTTACATAGTTTGGGAACAAAGCCCACTAGCTTCTATTGTATTCAGGGACCACATTTGTCCTGTGGTGGGGGTATGGTGTAATTCAGAATGGTTTCCCAGCTACATTTTAAGTTATGTCTTACACTGACACATTCTAAGGATATGGGCATCACAGTTCCTCAATTAAAATAAGTAGGGCCTAGAAAACTTCAATCAACTGCAAAGTCCCCCAAGTGTTTCCCTTCTGCTTATGCAAACAGGTTTAACAAATTTTCTGTGGTAATATTGGCTTCTACGTGTGCGTCAAGGTAGTTAAGAAACTCTGTTGGGTCAGGATACAAGACCCCCCTCTAAGCCTCATCAATGAATAAAATTATTTCTTGACTTGCATGGCACATTTCACTAAAGCATCCTCATATTTGGGCTAACTCCCATTCTCTCCCTCCAGGAGACAATTATTATAGTTTGCTAATTTTAACTGACAATTTGTCCCTGTGAGTCTCACTCTTCATTAAAAGTAAGTTCAGCTTGTCTCATGATACCTCAGTATGTTCCTGTTTCCCCCAGCATCCTTTTATCTGTCTTGAGGGACAATCAGTTTCTTATTGTCATTACAAACTAATGGCCCAAGTACAATTAGGATGTAGGTAAGTTTCCAGCAAATATTGTGTTCCTTTGTATTTGAGTTTGATAAGTGGCATCCTGCCAAGACACAGCTGAGCCTGATTATGCAATAGGATCCCCTGTAACTCGGTTTCAAGGTAAAGCCCTTTCTGGGGAATTCATGGCCACCAGATGATACCTGCTCTTTATCATATTGTTCAACACAACAAGTATAGTATACAGCACAGCATTTGATGGTTTTCTATAACCCAAATGAAATATTTTTGTCTGTAAGCAAGGACCTTTCTGAGCATTGATCATCTCATCATCAAGGTGAAAAGTAGAGAGTGATGATTCAACTGAAAACTGTGTATCAGCTGGAATGGCCAAATTCCATGGAATTTCTCCCTAAATGACTCTATTTGTAATGTATGTACTCTGAAAAAGAAGAATCCCAGTTAGAGGTTTATTAGTACTCTCCTATTCAATCAGCAATGTTTGGTGTGTTTTATTACCATACCACATGATTAAAGTATTTATGTAAGCAGCAATGTATTTTTTATTAATTTGTTTTATTTATCATATTATTTTACCATTTTAAATTCAGATTCCCACACTTGGGAGGCATGCTAAGTTCAGCCACTATGCTGTTCGAATCCTGGAAGCATTTGGACAGCAGGTACTCCAAGGCATTCTCTCCTAGTCTGTGATCATCACAGAAAAGAATGTCAAGCTGTGCTAGCAGGAAGTAAAGTTGGTAAAGGACAATAGTCAACTTCATATGAAGAAACAAAAATCCAGGATAGCTAAACCAATTCTGCATAATAAAAGAACTTCTGGAGGTATCACCAAGTCTGATTTCAAGGTCTACTACAGAGCTAGAGTAACTTAAAAAACACATGTTATAACTTAAAAACAGACAGGTTGATCAATAGAATCAAATTGAAGACCCAGAGCAAATCCACACACCTATGGGCTACTGATTTTTGATAAAGAGGCCAGAAATGCAAAATGGAGAAACAAAAATTTCTTCAACAAATGGTGCTGGTTTAATGGGATGCCAGAATACAGAAGAATGAAACTATATTAATGTCTGTCATCCTGCATAAAACTCAAGTCCAAGTGGATCAGACATTGACATAAAAACAGATACACTGGAACTAATAGAGAGAAAGTGGGGAATAACCTTGAACTCACTGGTACAGGAGACAACTTCCCAAACAGAGCACAGATAGCACAGGTACTAAAAACAACAATCAAAATAGGACTCCATGAAGCTGAAAAGCTTCTGTGAGTCAACGGATACCATCAATAAGAGAATATGACAGATAATTGGGGAAAGAATACACAATAGGTGATGATCTCCCTGCCACTAATCTAAGGCTTTGTGTTATTGATCTTTATTTGGGGACTTGTACATGACTGTTTCTGTGAACTGTAGAACCCTTTCCTCCTATTTCCGTCATTGCCTCAGAGGACATTGTTCTTCAAGGCGCACAGCCTTGGGTGCACCTGCTGTCACTCTGGATGCAAAACTGGGGCAGGGATCTTTGTCAGCTTACTTTCTTGACCACATCTAATCAGCCAACTCCACTAGCTGTGGGCTGATTGCCGTATGGATTCAAACAGTGTTCTAGGGCATGAACCAGTCAAACTGGGCTCCTTTGAGAAAACAGTCCTAAAGTCAGTTAGGGATTCTTTCATCTGAAGGCTTCTCCTCCAGGCTGTTTATCTCTAGATTGTTCTTCCAAATTAGGTAACCTAAAGTTCTGCCTGCATTCTCAATTCATGTGCCAATCTCTTCTTAACTATCTTCTACAATCACCTCTACTATTTTCTGTTACCACTTGACTTGAAGTTCTTCATGATATGCAGCAAATGAAGTCAATCCTTTAGAAAAGGTTGAGAGACATATGCTCTGCTTCCATCATGAAGCATTTCAGAGTCAGGCTCAGTATGCAGGGCTGTTGGAGAGCTAAAAATATACATGAAGATCAATGTGATTAGAATGAGGAATCCATATGGTGGTATAGGAGTTCCTTCTGTTTGGGTGTTGCTTTCATTTGATAATGAACAAAAAACTGCCTTGGCCTAGTTGATAGGGTAGAACTAAGGTAGGCGGAGAAGACAGAACTGGATTCTGGGAGAAAGAAAGCAGAGTGAGAGAACTGCCATGGAGCCACCAGAATCAGACATGCTGAATCTTTCCTGATAAGCCATGACCTCATGGTGATATACAGATTAATAGAAATGGGTTAAATAAAGATGTGAGAGTTAGCCAATAAAAGACTAGAGATAATAGGCCAGGCATTGATTTAATTAATACCATTTCTATGTGGTAATTTGAGTGGCTGGGACAAACAAAGGGCCACCCTCCTTGTGCAACACTATGGAGCATTTTTTTTTTTACTGAGCTGCACTCACAGTTCTTATATTTCTTTTTAAATGCACATTTTGAGCAAGACAGATGGTAGTTAGAAACGTCCTGCCCTTTGAAGAGATAACAAAAAGATATTTCAAATTAAATGCTATAATACAATTAATCATGGAAGTTTTTGTTTCCCAAGATGGTAAATACTGAGAGGAAATCTGTGTGCTGTTGTACAAAGTCTAAAAATTGGCACATTGATTTGAACATTGAACAAGGAACCCTAAGAAGGAGAATAGCATATTACATACTATTGTGATATAAATTTTAATGTTCCCTACAGATTTACAAACTTGAATGCTTGGTGCCCACTCAGTTGTACTGTTTGAGTAGGTTGAGGAACATCTATAAGGTGGAGGATGACTGGAGAAAACGGGTCATGGAAGTGGACCTTGAGGCATTATAGCCTGTCACACTTCCTATTTCAAGTGAGGATGTAATGTAACCAGACTCTTGTCTCTGCCAGAGGCCTTCCCTCCCGACCTTCTCTGCATAATGAATATATCTACCCTAATGTAGGTCATAATACTCCATTTATCACTTACATTGTTTTTCCTATGGGCTGTATTAATCATATCAACCAAAAAGTAACTCTCTTCTTCCATCCCTCGCCCCATCTGTCTGTCTGTCTTTGTCTCTGTTGCTGCTCCCCCCCATACACACATGCACACACAAACACGCATGATTAAAAAAACAACAACAGATAGACTTAAAACATTGAAAGGAAGATAATTGAGAATCTGAGTGTCATAATAACCCTCACATTTAGACTCCCCTGTCCACACAATTTCCTTACCATAAGAATCCACCTTGTCCGATGGATCGAGATAGAGACAGAGACCCAAATTGGAGCACTGGACTGAGCTCAAGATTCAAATGAGGAGCAAAAGGAGGGCGAACATGAGCAAGGAATTCAGGACCACGAGGGGTGCACCCATCCACTGAGACAGTGGGGCTGATCTATTGGGAGCTCACCAAGGCCAGCAGGACTGGGACTGAATAAGCATGGGATGAAACCGAACTTTCTGAACATGGCGGACAATGAAGGCTGATGAGAAGCCAAGGATAATGGCACTAGGTTTCAATCCTAATACATGAACTGGCTTTGTGGGAGCCTAGCCTGTTTGGATTCTCACCTTCCTGGACCTGGATAGAAGTGGGAGGACCTTGAACTTCCCGCAGGGCAGGGAATATGGACTGCTCTTCATTCTCGAGAGGGAGGGGGAATGGAGTGGGGGGAGGGGGAGAGAGGGAGGGTAATGGGGGGAGGGGACAATGTGTGGGAGGAGGGGAAGGGAAATGGGAATCGGGGAGGAGGAGGAATTTTTTTTTCAACAACTAAAAAATAAAAATAAAAAAAAAAAAGCCATACAAAATAAAGCTTGTTATGCAGTTGTTAACAAACAAACAAAAAAAAGAATCCGCCTTGTCCTGGTTGTTCCTCCTACCTATTTTCACTCAATGTTTTCCTTCATAAAAAATTATTATGACATATGTAGCTGGTGAAAGCCAAGAATTACATAGCCTGTAACCAAGGTTTAAATGAGAGCAACTTACAGAATATGTATTTATTAAGACAATCTTAACCTAAATATATGAAGTGCAGCTGGACAGTGGTAGCAAGTCCCAGCACTCAGGAGGCAGGGGCAGGAAGATCTCTGTGAGTTTGAAGCCAGCCTGGTCTACAAGAGCTAGTTCCAGGACATCCCCAAAGCTTCAGAGAAACCCTGTCTTGAACTCCTCTACCCAAAAATAGATATGAAGGGCTTCTTTCTCATAAAAAATGCTTAAAGTTTAAAAATAAAAGCAGATGAAAAAAGCTAAATCTTGGTAGTTCCATTTTTTTTAGACTCAAATGTCCCAGTTTTATTTTTTATTAAAAATTTAAGCCTCCTCCTGGCCTCCCTTTTCCCTCCCCCTCCCTCTACAGTTCAAAGAGCAGTCAGGGTTCCCTGCACTGTGGGCAGTCCAAGGTCCTCCCCCATTCATCCAGGTCTAGGAAGGTGAGCATCCAAACAGCCTAGGATCCCACAAAGCCAGTTCATGCAGTAGGATCAAAACCCAGTGTCATTGTCCTTGGCTTCTCAGCAGCCCTCATTGTCCACCATATTCAGAGAGTCCGGTTTGATCCCATGCTTTTTCAGTCTCAATCCAGCTGACCTTGGTGAGCTCCCAATAGATCAGTCCCACTGTCTCAGTGGGTGGGTGCCCCCCTCGAGGTCTTGACTTCCTTGCTCATGTTCTCCCTCCTTCTGCTCCTCATTTGGACCTTGGGAGCTCAGTCCATTGCTCCAATGTGGGTCTCTGTCTCTATCTCGATCCATCGCCAGATGAAGGTTCTATGGTGATATGCAAGATATTCATTAGTGTGGCTATAGGATTGGGCCATTTCAGGCTCTCTCTCCTCAGCTGCCCAAGGACCTAGTTGGGGACATCTCTCTGGACCCCTGGGAACTCCTCTAGAGTCAAGGCTCTTGCCAACCCTAAAATGGCTTGGTAGTTCCATTTTTGATCAAACATTCTGTTTTACAGTACTTGCTGCTTTTTGGTTGGATTACCATTCTTCAATTCTTCAGTTGTATTGCCCTTTGAGTTTGAAGTGTCATCAGAGACTCATGTTCTGAGCACTTATTCCCGAGCAGGGAGTACTGTTTTGAGGAGATTGACAGGTTGTAGAAGGTGTCTAGTTGTGAGAAGTTGGTCATAGGGCTTAGGAAGATGATATCTTGACCTCTAGGTCTGTCTTCTCTCTGCTCCTAGGTATGCCATGATGTGAATAACCGACTTCCACTGCACAGTCCCATTTCTGTGAACTGACCTGCATCCATCATGCCCTTCTTGCCATGATGCACTGAACTAGAGGCCAAAGTAAACATTTCCAAGCTGTCAAGAGAAGTTACTGGATAAAGGTAGCTGTTGCCGAGACTGACAGAGTGAATATGATTCCTGGGACATACATGGTGGAAGGAGAGTACAAACATTTACATGCTGTCTTCTGACCTCTATGTATATGCTGTGGCATTCACATAGCACATATATCGATACATACATGCATAATTGCATAAATACATACATACATACACACATGTATACATCCATAAATACGTACGAAAAATAAAAATCAAAACTAACCTTTCCTCCCTTAATTATTTTAATTAGATATTTTGGTCATTTTGACATGAAATAGCTTGTATGACTTTGAAGTTTTTGTGCCCTTGTTTTCAGGTTAAAATTTTTTACTGACGGCATGAGGATCTGCCTGAGTTTCAGAATATATCAGTGAAATCACGGACACTTATGGTCCATTGTCTACTTGCTGATAGTGATCTATGCCTTAGATACTGGTAGAGGAGGAAAGGCCTCAGCCAAGACTGGCTCCATCTTCTTGCTTTAAATTGCTCCTTACATCCTGTTTCCCAACTCACAGTGAGGGCCTCTGACTTTGAATTCCACAGACACGCACTAGGTGTACATCGAGATGACAGGGTCTGTAAGTATCTAGGAACTATTTGACCGTCACCTGTTTTTTAAAGGAAGTTCAGTGGAATACAACCATATGTCACCTGCAAGTACTTTTGTCAGAATTGGATTACTGGGACAGAAAAGCTGGCCCTTCAAGTTGTAAGTTTTTATTTCCTTCTTTTCAAAGAAAAAGTGACTAACAATGAGTCTCAGGAATGTATGCCATGTGTTTATTAGCGCAATCTGACTTGACTATGCTGTATTACAACTGCCAATTTTGACTGTTCTCCAATGATCGATATTGTATGTACCCAAATTCCAGTGATTAATTCTTGTAATTTTAGTGCTTTAACTTCTCACTTCTTATTGACTAATGGTAAGAAATGGAACTTTACATGTTTGTCAGGTATGTGTATTTTTTTTACAACTGACTGTTATCTGCTTTGTTAACTTTACACAGATGTGCTGGTTTTTTACTTTGCTGTTATTGTAAGGAGTTCACTTTAAGTGCCATTCACACTTCCATCTGGACTTATAGGTACTTTTGTTATTAATCAACTAGTTCTACTCTGATAAGCATTGTGCATAGGGATGAGGAGGCTCTTCCAATGTCATATTCTTGATCTCTGAGTGCTTAAGACCTATATTATGGATCCAGTAATTTCTGTCTCCTCAAGACCTTAAGGCCTTAAGAGGTATAGGCCTATTATCCCAAACTACAGAAGCCAAGGACTTAAGACGATATGTAGACATATGGTTTTTCTCAAAGTATTATATCTTTGGTATATGCCTATGAGTCTACAATAGTCTGTTTTTAGGGATCGTTTATAACAGAAAGGGCAAAAGGATGCCAACTACTGTGTCTGACAGAAAACAAAATCATCTCTCCAGGTTGTTCTCTGATATCTCTTATGCTGATCTTTCCTTCCACAGTGCCCTTCTTAGGGCATTCTTGACCTCAGAGTTCCTCAGGCTGTAGATTAGGGGGTTCAGCATTGGGTTGAAAAGGCTGTAAAACAGGGAAAGGATCTTCTGCTGTGTCTCTGGGTTCTGAGACTTGGGAGCCATGTACATAATTATGGCGCTGCCAAAGAAGAGCCCGACCACACAGAGGTGGGAGGAGCAGGTGGAGAAGGCCTTTTTGCGACCCTCCCCTGACTGGATCCTTAGGATGGCCATCAGGATGCGTGCGTAGGAGACCAGCACCAAGCATAACGGCCCCACTAAGATGAACACACAAGCTGCAAAGATGACAATTTGATTGAGTGTTGTGTCAGCACATGCCAGCTTGAGGACAGACAGGATTTCACAGAAGAAGTGATTGATTTCATGAGGTCCACAGAAGGGAAGCCTCAGGATGAGGACTAAATGGACCAGAGCCAGGAGGAAGCTAAATATCCAGGAAGCAGCAGCCAGGATAGTACACACTCTCCAGTTCATGATGACAGTGTAGTGTAGGGGATGACAGATGGCCACAAACCTGTCATAGGACATCACCACCAAAATCAGGCACTCTATGTGAGCAAAAGCCAAATACAAGAATGTCTGCATTATGCATGGAATAAAGGAGATGGTTCTTCTTTTAGACACAAGATTTTCTAGCATCTTGGGGACATTGTTGGAAGCATAAGACATGTCAACAATGGCCAGATGTGAGAGGAAGAAGTACATAGGTGTGTGCAGTCTGTGGTCCAGGCATATTATTCCAAGGATGACCCCATTCCCAAGAAGAGTAAAAAAATAAAAGAGAAAGAAAAGCCCAAAAAGAAAGCACTCTACAGCGAAATCAGCTTGGAATCCAAGTAGAGTAACCTCTGTGATCCATGTCTGGTTGTTTCTCATTCTCCTGTGGCAAAGAGCTTGTTCAGACGCAAAACATCAGAGCTGCGGAATAACCAATGATACAAAGTACTTAATGATTATGATAGAGAAAACATTTTGAAATATAATCTAGAACGGAGTATTGGGTTTTGTCAGATACATTCCAAAATAAACTTTTCTGTAGTTATAAAAACGAGGGAAATGTCCAGCTATATGCTTATGATATTAAGAGAAAAGAGTGAGTGACATGGCTCAGTGGCTAAATCTGAATTCAGTCTCCTGGACCCACATAGCAGACAGAAAGAGCCAACTGTACAAATTGTCTATTGACTTCCACATATGCTCTGGGGTCACATCCACATGTATGTAAACACATGTGCACCACAATCAGTCAATCAATGTGTTTAAAGATAAGTGTGTACATGTCCATATCAGTATATAAAATAAGATGTGATACCACAGAACAATGTGTTTCAGTGTGCCCTACTTAAGAGGATTCACATTCAAATATACACACATATGTTGTGTTGGAGAATTCAGGTTTTCTGGTTCCATTTTAGTTATGAGAGTCTTGACCACTCACATGGTTTGAAGACAGATAGTCTCGACAAAATGGACTAGGTATTTTCCCTTCAATTCCTGGGCTTTCCTTTCTTCTCTGTACAGTTCTGACATGATCAATGGCCTTTGTTCTTCATGTACCTTCCCCTTAAGCCTGCACAGCTGCTCATATGCTTCGTATCCATATCTGAATAACCTCAATGTTGTACTTTCTTAAAAACTTAAGAGTTTCCTTATCAGCAGTATTCTGGGCTTATTTGCACCCATCTCTCACTGTTTGTTACTTTATTTTGAGTTTTGTGTATTTTTTCACCAATATTCAATACACACTTTAGTCGTAATTTAAAGAACACTTTCGGCATGTGCAATGGGCACAAATATATGCCTTAAGTATGTATGGCCATGTACCATATACTGATGTATTTATGTAGTCCCATATAATTATCTCATCTAATGAAGTCACTGCATTTTTGTCTGTGATGTACACTCAGTGGTGCTCACACAATGACAGAATCATCCAGTGTAGATTTCTTAGGCAGTGCCTCTCATTAAGTAACACATTACTGCACAAGTCAACATTTGCCCTTCTGATTCTCTTTAGACAAAACACTCAAAGGAGGAAAGCAGCTTACAATAACAGTAAAATGATAATTTCATTTTAATTATATTTTGTTTGGTTCTTTTCTTTAATAAAATAAAATGGATACAGTGCCTAACTTATGTTCTGGTCATCATCTTTTGTCCTCGGTGTCTTTGCAATTTGGTAAGTCAGACGACCGACAAATCCTTTCACAAGCTCTTCTTCACCACCCATTAGCTTGCCAGTACCTGATGTAATTCAGATTCGTTCTGGGACACTCACAAGGATGCTGAGTTTGAATTAGTGGTTAGTTCACTTTAGAAAGATTTTTCATAGAGGGATTTGGATCTGTCTAGCCAGAATATGGAGGCAGGTGATAAAAGGGATGGGAGAAAATACCACTTACAAAGTCTACTGGGTATGTGCTGTCACATGGCATTTTACCCACAGCACCACCCCAGAGAAATAACCTTAGCTCTATTAAATCATGTCAATATTTTAAACCCAAATGGTGTTTTTTTTTTTTTTTTTACAATTTAAGCTATTTAGAGCCTCAAGCTATTGATTACAAGTTGGATTATACTAATAAAGTAATTTTTCACTTAAGGAAAGAAACAATTTCATTGTATAAAATTATATTGCATACTTGTGACGTAAACAAGAACAATTTATTTTCTTACAATTTGGAATTTTTGTTTCCATTTTTCTTCTTTCTACTATTTTTGAGGTGAATATTCTTATATTTTCAAGTTTTGCCTATACTCATGAGTATTTCCTTAGGATATGTTGGTAACTTTAACTTGCCTCTCTTTCTAACATCTCCTATGGCTGCAATCTCTGTGGAAGATGAAAGCAGTTTCAGTTCTTGCTGATGGTGTGCACCATGTCTCTTTTCCACATGACATTATAGTCAAATCTTTGCTAATTTAAACTACAGATCCAGCTCATTGGTAGTGTGTTTACCTACCAGGTGCAAGCCCCAGGTTCAGTACTTAACACTCTGAGCATCAAACAAGAAAAACAAATAGTCTTTGATAATTTAACAAGTGGATATGTTTGTAGAGTTTACATTTGTGTATCATCAATCACTTAATAGATGTCCTCAAGTACAGATCTGCTCCCACTTTGTATTGGCTCTGAAGGAATAACTGAGCATGGGAAGATATATTCTAAATTGGAGGAGATGAAGAATTACTGTTAGTACAGTTCTGGTCCCTCAGACTTCCATATAGTGATGAAATCTTCAGTACCCACTGGGTGAGATTGCTTTGAGATATACCTGCAGCTCTCCATCTTTATCTGACAATTTATATGATTTATGAAACAAGAAAAGATAACAAGAACATTATCATTAGTTCTTTTTGTCTCCTAAGCATTTCTAGATCATTTTTGCTTATTTTTTAGTTATTTTTTGTCATTTTAATTTGGATAAAATTTTTTGTTAAAGATATGTTTTCCAATAAGCCTCACTAGCAGAACATTTATGTTGATTTCACCTGATTCATCTATCTCTTGATATATTTCCCCCACCAAATTTAAATGGAGTTCAGTCTTGGTTCATTACCACTCTCACATCACCAAGAAAAAAACAAGTTGTCAAGATAATCAAGTGTAAAGAGAGCTAAGAAGAAATCAAGCAGGATGAAGCATAGAAATCTATACTGTATAAAGAGGTCTGTTTTTAAGAACTGGGCTCACTAAGTTGCACAGATTGACTCCAACTCCTGGGTTGAAGTGATTCTTGCTCCTACCTCAGCCTCCTGAGCAGCTGGAACTCAAGTGGATGCTACCAAGGTTGTCTATAGATGGCGGTTTTTAGATGAGATGAGAAAATTTCTACCTCAAATAAGGTATAAGTGGAACTTAAATGAAGGGAAGGTTCAACATTCTGCTCAGAAACATAGGCACACCATGTACTACACTGAGGACAGTAGAGAACAGTGAAGGCAAATTCCCTGGATAGGAAGTACTTGTAGGGTTCCAGAAAGAAAAAGAATTCAGTGTGCCTAGCCCAGGATGGTCAAGAGATTATAGGTATTAATTGTAGCTTATGATTATTTCTTTTAAATGGAATTGACATAAAATGTTCATCAATTGGGTGTAGATTACATATATTTGACTAGAAATACACAGCTATTAAAAGATAAGTAAAACTCAGAAACTGTGTATTTTATTTATGTATTTATTTACGTGTGTGTCTGTATGAGTTAACCTGTTACTCATGTGTGTAGTTGCCCACGGAGGTTAGACTGTGTTGCCTTCCCTGGAACTGAAGTTACAAGCAGTTGTCTGTCACCTAATTTAAGCTCTGATAATCAAACTTGGGTTCTTTGCAAGAGAAATACATATTAACCACAGAACAATCTTTCTGACCCAATTATAAACCTGGAAATGTAGAGAAATATAATTGTCCACACATAGTCGTTATGTGAGTGCCTATGATGTGACATATACTTTAAAATACCAGCACATTTATATTCATACTTTGACCTTATTTCAAACCATAAACAACACTGTAAGCAAAATGTGTATTTGTTTATATTGATTATCTCCACCGAGTAAGGTTGTATAGGGACTTGCCTTTTAAATAAGTTGTTTTCCCTTTTTCCTAATAAACCTGCAATATTATTCTGTAAAATTGAGCATTTCTATTTTGGAAAAATCTAAAGTATACTGTGAAAATAAAGTTTTACATTATTCAAGCTCATTTTAGAAGTAACTCTCACTATAACTAATGAGAGTGTCTCATCTGAGATTTACTGATAGCTTCAAGTAGAGAAAAAGAAGTCTATATTATGGAAATGTTAGCCCTTATGAAGAAAAAATGGACAGGAAATTTTAATTTCTTTAGGATATCAGGAAGACAAATAATTTTCCTCCAAGAAAAATGTGATTAATAACTAGATCTCTGAAATGATAGATAGTTACTAAATAACATCTTTAGCAACACAGGGAGAAAAAGGCTTCATGCATTCATTTCTGTGATCTTCTCTGATAGGAAAACTTTAGCAATGATAGAAAACCTGATCCTGAGTGTGACTGAAGAAGAAGAAATGCAGTTATGCAGGTGTTCATTGTGAGGTTAATAAAAATTAGTTTTCAGTAATAGGATTAATGAGATCACAAATTTGAAGGAAGAATGAAGATGACCGGAATTGGAAGTTCGATGCCATTGCTTTGTTATTTCAAAGGCTTCCACAAGCACATAAGTTTTCTTTAACTTATCTTAAATTTTAATTAAATCACTAACTACTATTTTTTTTAAAATAAAAAGATCATGTTTTTAATTATATAAGAATAGGGCAATTTGACAGTAAAATAGGCAAAAAGATGGAAAATTACTTCATAAAGACACCCAAACTGATAATACATGTGATAAGGAACACAACTTCATCAGTCTTCTGAGAATCCATTAACATCCTAAGATAAAGCTACCTAAGTAGGTAGACTACTTACCTAGAATACCTGAAGTCTTGGGCTCCAGTCCCAACAATATCACATACAATAACAAGATATCACTAAATACTCACTCACCAGAATGGCTGTAATTGCAAAGTAATATAAAAACTGCCATTTTCAAACATTGCTGGTGAGAATAAAAGTTGACAATAACTTAGAAAAACTGTCATCAATAATTTCCAAGTATGTATTTTCCATTGCATAGAAACTAATCCTAGGTATATCTTCAATGGCAATTCTAATAATTGGAACCAAAATACATGCATAAATTATCTGAAACATCATTATTCACAATAACTCCAAACTGGAAACAATCTACATATTTATTACTATTAGGAATTTATGCATATCAGCAACAAAATATACAAAAATATAAATTAAAAATCTCTCTGTCTGCAACAGTATGGTTATCACAAATGTAGTATTAACCAAAAATCCAAAAAACTCAAAAGAATACATTTATCTGATTTCATTTATGTACAGTTCAAAATAAACAAAATTATTTCTGGTAATAGAAGTCAGGACATTCATCATCTTTGGAGAGTGAGGATGATATAGTGATAAAGATGGACACAATTAAGGGTTTTCAGGATGTTAAAAATATTTTATTTCTTGACTTAGATGCAAGCAATATGAGTGTGCTCACTTTGTAATATTTCATCAATTGGCACAATTATGATGTGTATATTTTTCTGTATTTGTATTATATGTTAATAAAAATAAAGGAAAAGAATAGAAATTAATTAAGTGCTGGGTATTTACAGAGGAGTTATACAAAGATGGTTCTCTACAGTGGCTGCCTTATAGACAAAGGCACAAGGCTTTTCTTGGTAATATTCTTGGAAATTAAAATCGCTTCAGAAATTCTCTAGTATAAGGAGATCTTCTCTCTAAGGTAGTTACAGATAAATTACAGATCATTTTTCACAAGATCTAAGAAAGAAGATGAAACCTAAAAGCAAATAAAATATCAAACAATGTACTACAAAAAGCTTTTAGTACCATCTTAGAGGGAATGTGGGAAGCTAGGAAATGGATCACATGGTTAGGACACTAACTTTTATTTTTATCTCCATACTTATATTTTAAAATTATAATTACAAAGATCTTTGAAGGATACACTGAGTGATCAAAATCCAATATTAAAAAAATACAGATTTAAAACTACAAGGGCAATTCTGGCAGGAGGGTAAACAGTTTGGGGAAATGGGGTGGGAAATATTTAAGATAACTAATATTGACTCAAATGATGCATTTCTACAGTCAGTGTCTCAGAACATGAGTCCTGGAGCTGTTAAAGCTAGAGTCCTGGCAGCAGACATTTGCACTGAGAAATTTTAACATTCGCTTAGTACTAATTATGAGCAGGGAGCACTTATAGACTCTAGATCTCACCTCCCTGAGTTCAAGCCTGTCTTTATGAATACTACTTCGTGATTTCTCTGTGTCACTTCCTACCTCAGTTCTCCCACCTAGAAGATGGGATATACAATAAAAATGACCTGATAAAATGAGTCTCTTTGGTAAAAGCAAGGAAAGAGATATTTTGATTGTGAGAGCCATTATGGAACTAGCAAGAAATCTGACACTAGAGAAATTCCCAGGAATACACAAGGATGACACCAGATAAGCCCCTAAGCAATAGAGGAAAGGGTGTCTGAACTAGCCTTGCCCTGTAGTCAGATTGATGAATATCTTAAATATCACCATAGAACCTTCAACTAGTAACTGATGGAAACAGAGGCAAAGAACCACAGCAGAGCACTGGGCTGAGTTCCCAAAGTCCAGTTGAAGAGCAGGGGGAGTGAGAATATGAGCAAAGAGGTCAAGACCATGATGGGGACATTCACTAAAACAGTTTACCTGAGCTAATGGGAGCTCACTAACTCCAGTCAAACAAGGAAGGAACCAGCAAAGGACCAAACTAGACCCTCTTAATGTGGGTGACAGTTGTATGGCTGGGGCAGACTGCGGGGCCACTAGCAGTAGTATCAGGATTTATCTCTACTGCTTATACTGGCTTTTTGGGGACCCATTCTCTTTGGATGGATACCTTGCTCAGCCTAGATATAGTAGGGCCTTAGACTTTCTCCCAAAAGCAATGTGACTTACTCTTTGAGGAGTGGAGGGGGGGGGGGCGGTGAGAGGGGATGAAGGTGGAGGGGATGGAAAGATAGGAGGGAATCGGAACTTGGATTGGTTTGTAAAATGAAAAAATATAGTTTGTTTTCTTTTTTAAAAAATAAAAAAGTAAAATTATAACATGAAAATATGAGTTTCTCTCTCTCAGTTCAAATGAGTTAAATTACAACAATACTATTTAACTAAATGTTTAAATGTGTTGACTATTATTAGAGATTTGATATTGATTGCTAGACAGTAGCTTCTAGAGTCAAAACTCACAAGGAATATATTATGCATCTAATCATTTCTCTGATAAAATGAGGAACATAAAAGAATGGAGCTCCCAACAGGCACTGGATTCTCTGAGGAAGAAGCCACCTATCTCCCTCATATAGTGGTGTGTGTCTTTTGGAGGAGATAGTGTTCTCACAGATACACAGGGAAAGCAGGGAACAGATGTAGGAAAATGAGGTTCAGGACCCATAAAACCCCAAACTTCTAGGATTCCAGTATATCATCTGGGAGGAGAAGATCCTGTACTACACAATTATTGAGGCTCACCAACCAGATCAAAGCCTTGTTTAATATCTTTCTTATACATTTTCCTGTCAAGAGCAGCCATGGGGTATAGGTTAAGGATCTGAGGAGGATACAGGGACCCCGGACACAAAGGAGCAGTCAGTGAATCCTATAGAACTACTTGAGACCCTGGTCATACCCTGGCTAGGACTAGGTACCTCACTATGACCTCAAGCCAAGTATTTTGCTGACCTCTACCTCACTTCTCTTCTCTCACTCATTCTCAGGCAACAAAACCCCAACAAATGAACAAATAAACAAAGAAAAAATCCGAAAACCAAAAACTCCAAAACCCAAACAATGAACAACAAAAAACAAACAAACAAAACAAAACAAAAACAAACAAAAGCCCAAACAAAACAGTAAAAAAATCTAAAACACATTCACTTACAGTGGCATAAGCTGCAATCTTTTCCTCAACTGTAGTCAGAAGCTTAGAAGAAATCCCAAATAGGATAGCCAAAAAGTAAGATAGGGCTTGGGTGAGCTCTTTCTTTCTAAAGGAGCCTCGTCAGCAGAAACCAAGGCTCAGAGCTCTGACTATTGTGATGAACTTGCTTCTGCAAGTGAAGATTTTGCTTATCACTCTTTGAATCCAGATCCTTCAACAGACAAAAATTAATGATCCAGGGAATGGAGCCTTGCGATGCTGATGCAGCCACCACACTCCAGAGAGAAGTGAAGAATATGCCGCCTGGGGACCAATGCCATCATTTCCCATGCCTTTTTGCTTTTTATTCCCCCAGGGCAGGTTATACGTGGTTGCCTGAGATCAGATGGCAACAGGGATTAGTCAGAATCTAGATTCTGGTTCAGAAGAAACAAAGCAAATCTTGCCATGAGTTAATAACTGTTAGTACATATTTTATCAGTGGCTCCCCTTCTGGTGCCACCTGGGGTAATGACTGTCTTATTATGGAGCCTGGTAAGATGCCAGCAGAGAAATAGATTTCTCAAAGGGATATTACAAAATATCTATCCCACACTTCTCAAATCTCAAGCCCACTTTAATTTGATGCTTACATTACCTCACCTGCCTCTTTTTTTTTAATATCTGGATGTGTCTGACATTCAGAACAGCTCTGAATTCATTCCAATCTTGAGATAGAATCTGTGGATAAAAATGAGTCTTGCCCACTATCTTAGTCACTGATATATTGCTGCGAAGATACATCATGACCAAGTCATCTTTTAGAGAAGAGAACTTTTAAATGATACTTGCTTACAGTTTCAGAGGTTTAGTCCATTACCATAATGCCTAAAAGCATGGTGGTCTGCAGTCAGGTGTTGGAGAAGTAGCTGAGAATTTTTTTTTTACATCCTCATCTATAGGCAAATAACAATACTCTGGGCTTGGCAAGAGCTTTTGAACCTCAAAACCCAACCACAGTGACATATTTCCTTCAACAAAGCCACACCTCTCAAGCCTTCTAATCCTTTCAAATAGTACCACTCTCTGATGATGAAGCACTCAGACATATGAGCCTATGGGACAATTTTTATTCTAACCACCTCATCTACCCATTAAGAAGTAAAGTCAAAAGTTTATAAAAAAAATTTCTAGTTCTTAACCCTGACACATATACCCATAATTTCATTCTTAAACTGTGAATGAGGAGCAACTTGAAATGAACATTGTATCTATCATCTTTTGCAGTGCATGGATAAAGTATTTCATGGGAAGACAATGGGTTATTTCTGACTACAGTCAATCAGTGTAACTAATAGTGTGTCTGGTCACCGATCCTGTTGAAATCACTCTCATCTTCTTCCAGGTTTCCTCCATAAAACTCCCACTCTTGGTAACAGGGGCCATTTCCTACTCTTACAGGCATTTGGGACTACTCCTCTTACTGGGTCACCTTGCCCAGCCTTAATACTTGAGGAGGTGCTTAGTCTTTCTGCAACTTGATATGCTATGTTTTGTTGATGCTCATGGGAGACCCGCCCTTTCCTAAACAGAAAGGGTGGAGGAATAGATTGGGTGGAGGGAAAAGAAGGGGAATGGGGTAAAGGACTTGGAAGAAAAGAGGGGGGGAACTGCAGCCGGGATGTAAAATTAATTAATTAATTAATTAATTAATGCATTTAAACAAAGAATACACAAAACTCAAACTACGGTTTTCAATAAAGAAAATACTTCTCCAGTCTTCAAATAAAACAACAGCAATTAAAAAACTCCCACTTTTAACCTTGATAATGCCCTGACTTCAAAATTCCAATCCATGGGCTATAGTGATGTCTCCACAGCTAAGAATACTCGTTGCTCTTCCAGAGGACCTAGGTTCAGTTCCAAGAACCTACATGCTGATACTCAACTTCCTGTAACTCCAGTTACAGAAAATCTGAGATCTTCTTCTGGCCTCTGTGGGCACCAGGCATATACAGAAGGCACAGACATACATTCAAGCAAAACACAATCATGCACAAAATTAAAGTCTTAATTGTTCATCACACTTATAAAGCCATTTTCAATGGCCTCTGCTCTTACTGGACTCTAGCTTGCTAGAATTAAGTTAGTAAGATTCAAGACTGTGCTTAGTGATTTTCTCTAGTGTTTCATGGTACAGCCCTAGCAAGACTGGCACATTTTTGTTTTTTAATTTTCATATTTTTCTTGTTACTTTTTCTGTGGTGGCTGGAAAGAAAATGTGCCCTATAGGCTCATAGGGAGTGGTACTATTAGGAGATGGGGCTTTGTTGGAGTAGGTATAGTTTTGTTGAAGGAAGTACATTGTTGTAGGAGGTCTTTCTGTCTATGTGTTGCTTGTATTGGTTAATGAATAAAGAAACTGCCTTGGCCTGATAGGTAGGTGGAGAGGACTGGACTGAATGCAGAGAGGAAGAAGAGTAGAATCAGAAGACACCATGGATTCGCAGTTGGTGGTAGATGTGCTAAAACTTTGTTGGTAGGTCACAACCTTGTGGTGATATACAGATTAATAAAAATGGGTTAAATTAAGATATAAGAGTTAGCCGATGAGAAGTTAGACCTAATGGGTCAAGTAGTGTTTTAATTAACATAGTTTCTGTGTGATTATTTTGGTTCTGGGCAGCCAGGATGAACAAGCACCCTCCTTTTACAGTACATCACTAAGGCTTTGAGGTTTCAAATGCTCAAGTCATATCTAGTGTGACATTCATATCTTGCTGCCTGTGGATCAAGATGTAGAATTCTCAGAACATTCTCTAGCAGCTTGTCTGACTGCATGCCACCATTCTTCCAGCCACAGATATAACAGACTAAGCCTCTGAACTGTAAGTCAGCCCCAGTTAAACGCTTTCTTTTATAAGTTGCCATGGTCATAGTGTCTCTTTACAGTAACAAAACTCTAAGACACTTTCCTACAATGAATTTTTAAAAATTGACTTATTATCTCTCAGAAAAAATATAGTGTTTTGTGCCTTTATCAAATAAAGTAAATGGAATTAACAAAATTTCAAGTCTTCTTTTGAGGACTATATAATTACCTTGAGCAGCCTACTGTGGACACAAAAGGTGTTATAATATAGTTCTAGTTTTGCACTGGAGAAAAGACTTCAATGATCTAATATGAACTTCATGAACCGTAATACCAACCTACCAGGAAAGATATGCCTTCTCATGCAGAGTGACAGGACTGCCATGAGACAACTACCTCTTCTCTGATTGGATGTGGTCTGATCTGCAGGAGATGCCTTAAGCCTGATACTGAAAACTTGGTCAAAAAACAGTGACTGTCAAGGTCATAGACCTTAAAAGAGAATTTACTACCATATGTTTAGCTATTGTGGCATCCATTTTTATACCTATAGACAAAAAGTTTCCTTTACTCACAATCAGAAAAACTTTCATTTTTACATTAAGCTTTGAATGCAGAAATCCTTGGCTGCTTAAGGTACTAAGAAAAAGAGACATACTGTCTTCTTAAGGCTCAAGGAATACTACAGAAGAAGGATTGTAAAAAGTGTAAGAGCTGGAATATAGGGAGGAGAGAGATGAAATTCTGTGTTCTGGGCATGGTATAGCCATTGCAGTAATGAAGTCACAGCAGCTGTAGTTCCCTGAGCTGAGCCTGGGCAAGATCAGACCTGTCAGGAGCCAGTTATAGATGGGGGAGGGGCTCATGAGGACCTATCTATCCCTGTTGAACTATTGGCTACTGAAAGGTTATAGGGGAAGAGTAGTCAGCATTGTCATATATATCCCCATTGGTATAGTTACCTGCTCATGGTCACAGAGATGACCCTGGTTAAATTTAATGAGTCTCAAAAAGATTAGTAAGAAAAACATAGCAAAGCTTTAACATTACAAAATAGATAAAGTATAAAATTCTGTCAACTTTGTTATTTAAAACTTAAATTGTTATAGCTGTTCTCTTATTTGGTTAGATAATTAATAGTTGAATTCAATGGATCAACAATGGACATTTATAGCTTTCTAGGACATTGAATCCTTGTAAGTTTTAGAGGTTGTCTGGAGGAAAGAACTATGAGTTCAGAGTGACTTCCAAGTGATAGTTGAACCTTTATCCACTCTTAATGACCCTGATTTCCTTTTGTCCTCCCAAGTGATGCACTGTCACATGTACTAAGAGGGACTAGACTAGATTCTAAAACCAGGGGATCACTGAAGTTCATCCTTGTGACCCACTAGATCAGCTATTTGCTTTGTAAACAAGGTTTTATTAGAATTTATGCTCACCCATCCACACACATACTATCTATGAATGCCTCTGCCAGAGGTGGATGATGACAAGTAAAACCATTCTCAAACTCAAGTAAAAAGGCAAAAGATGTATACGATCTAAAGAGAAACCAGAGTATCATCCTCAAACTCAAATATTTTCCTTGTCTACTTATAGAAAACTTGAATTGGTCTAGAGCTGGGCTCCTTAAACTTTTCCCACTGTGATCCTTCATATCAAGAAGTTTTCTGTGACCCCAGATGAATAGGTCTATAGAACAGCTTCAGAAACTAAACATGCACTTAGAAGCAATTACAAAGAAATTTATTTGAAAACAATTTTGAGGGAAACATATAATTTTACCTTTTTTTTTGGAGACAGGGTTTCTCTGTGTAACAGGCTGTCCTGGAATTAGTTTTGTAGACCAGGTTGGCCTCGAACTCACAGAGATCCACCTGCCTCTGCCTCCCGAGTACTGGGTTTAAAGGCATGCGCCACCATTGCCTGATAATTTTATTAAAGTCAGAACTAAAATTGGCAACTAATAATATAAATTCCTTTTTAAAGTAAGGAATTGAATCTTGGGGTATTTGATCCCACAGGGCACAGAACTCTTCAACATTTTCAAAAGTTGAACAGTATTTTGATTTTACATTTGAGCTTAGTGAGAATGTAGCTTTGCATTAATATGAAAAATACTGGCAGATATATGTTTAGAGCCATCCCATTAACAGTTAGAAATTCTTTTCTAATTTCAAGCCAAAATTTGTGTAACTATTTTTTATAAAACACAAGCCAGCAACTCAAATAGCAACATTTAAGCTCCATTAATCTAACATAATAAAATTAAAAGTTATACTAATTTGATACTGAGTGATGAGAGTAGAAAAGTATTTGAAGTCTTTGTTTTCTCTATTTAGATGATAATTTCTGTAAGAACTGAAACTATTGTAAGGTAGAAACGTTGGAGCTCATGATGTACTGTAGTCTGGGATCTGAGAATTCAGGGAGCTTTTACTGGAGTTGTTTGATGTGGTGGCATATGCACACCCTGTGTGTTCAGAACCACAGCTTCAGTGATGCAAAAACCTCCTATTGCTGACAATTTCTTTTTAGCCACACATTCAGTTGAATGTCTCCAGGTGGAGTTGTGACCGGCAGTTTAAGGTCAAAATGTGCTTTTGTGTATTTAATAGGTTAACTCATTTTCAGTATTTATTATCTATTAGTAGGGATCACTTTCCAGCTATTGAAGTTATGTTTCTGATATTTCTCATGACGAATAAACCATTAACATGTGTAAACACTTTGCTGGGTATGAAATGGTTTATCATGGTGATGTAATTCATACTTTTCTTGTTGACTAGTGATGATGAACACCAATCCTTCTGTTATCAACTACCATGTTTATATTGAGAATTCAATTCAACTTTATTGCTCTGCTTTTGTAAGTTAATTTTTTATTATTATTCATCTGAAAGCTTTTAATATACTAGGTAGTATATGATGGTCAGGGTGTTGAAATCTTAGCTCCTCACCGTAGAGGCAGAGGCAAAATGATGACTGGAAGCGTGAGGTCAGCTTGCTCTACATAGCTCCATTCTGTTTCAAAAACGGACAAAAATTGGTATGAAACTTACCATTTGGTCTATAGCCTCATGTTCCATTTCTTGATGATGTATTTATAATTTTAAAGAAGTCTAATATTAAAAAAGTAGGCATTATGCGACACGATTGTATTCTGTGCTTTTCCTGTGGCTGGATTTGTAGTAAGGAATGAAGGCATTCATCTACTTTTCCACTGTCTTTAGTTTTACATGTTCTTGGTTTTAAATGAAAGTACATAATATTCCATTGTAAAGTAACATTATTCTAGCAAGGGCAAAGAAAATGACAGGTACCAAACTTGACGTCCCCAGGATGTTTCTCACACATGCCTCCTCTTCCACAGAATCCTTTGCAGAGCACCCTTGACCTCAGCATTCCTCAGGCTGTAGATCAGGGGGTTCAGCATGGGGTTGAAAAGGCTATAAAACAGAGAAAGGATCTTCTGCTGTGTCTCTGGGCTTTGAGACTTGGGGGCCATGTACATGACGATAGCACTGCCAAAGAAGAGCCCGACCACACAGAGGTGGGAGGAGCAGGTGGAGAAGGCCTTTCTGCGACCCTCCCCTGACTGGATTCTTAGAATGGTCATCAGGATGCGTGTGTAGGAGACCAGCACTAAGCATAAGGGTCCCACTAAGATGAACACACAAGTGGCAAAGATGACGACTTGGTTGAGCGTTGTGTCGGCACAGGCCAGCTTGAGGACAGACAGGATTTCACAGAAGAAATGATTGATTTCATGAGGTCCACAGAAGGGAAGCCTCAGCAGGAGGACTAAATGAACCATATCCAGCAGTAAACTAAAGCCCCAGGAAGCAGCAGCCAGGGCAGTGCACACTCTCCAGCTCATGATGACAGTGTAGTGTAAAGGGTGGCAGATGGCCACAAACCGGTCATAAGACATTGCCACCAAAATCAAGCACTCTGTTGCTGCAAAGGCCAAATATAAGAATGTCTGCATGATACATGGAACAAAGGAGATGGTTTTTTTCTGAGTCACAAGGTTAGCTAGCATCTTGGGGACATTGTTAGAAGCATAGGACATGTCAAGGATGGCAAGGTGTGAGAGGAAGAAATACATGGGGGTGTGCAGCCTTGGGACCACAGATATTATTACAAGAATGATCCCATTTCCCAACAGGGTGAAGGTATAAAAGACTGAAAAAATCCCAAAGAGGAAGCAATCCAAAATGGGATCAACTTGGAATCCCAGCAGGGTAACCTCTGTGATCCATGTCTCATTGCCTCCCATCCTCTTGTGGCAAAAACAAGACTTGTTCAAGATAAAAAGGTAAGAACTGTGAAGCAAAGTTATAACATAGTTAATGACATACAGGGAGCAAATTAAAAAATGTACCACTGAAGAGGGATTTCCCAAGATTTATCTTCTGATACTTTGCAAGACATAATGTAGTTTGACTACAAATATTGATGTGCTGATGAAATAATAGGAAAGCACACACACACACATGTCCTATGTGTAACCAAGTGTTAACCCAATAGGTTCTATTTTAATGTATCTTGTATTAGAAGACACATATACATATATGTACACATGTGCTATTTTGGAGGATTCTTGTGTTCTCACTCCCTTTCCTGACTGTCCTGGTCATTTATATAGCTTGAAGAGTAAGGTGATTAGGGTTCCATTGTTAGGTTGCATTTTTAGGCAGTGTTCCAAGTGATTCTTATTCTTGGTTCTTCATGGGCATGCCCACAAAAACAATCCCCCTCTCTCATGTTTTCTACTCATGAAATTCAGATATGAAATTTTAAAGCAAATTATCATTTTTCTAGTTCTATCAAAATCAGGTATGACCTGTCATTCCAGTAGTTTGCTAGTGCTCCCAGAGAGGACTCTCTGGCAACTGTGGATAGTCTACTGGCTCTAGATTTAATGATTTCCTTTATGTCTTCTGTGCTCGATACTGAGCTTTGTGTATAATTCAAAGAATTCCTTGATAACATGTGTGGACCCAGGCAACTATCTCAAACGTTATTTAACATGAGATTTCAACAATGTTTACAAATAAGAAACTTAAAAAGGAAATGAATTGCCAGTGCTTGCAGTAAATATTATCAATCTTTTATGACTGCATTCTGATTCACCCATTTTCTTGTGCTATATAGTGGTAAGTCTCAGAGCTGAGCTTAATTTCCATTACAACAGAATTTTTTTGTTCATAAGATATTGCTGGAGTCGGTGAGATGGCTCAGTGGCTAATAGCACTTTCCACCAAGCCTGAAGTCTGAGTTCCATGCCCAGGGACCACATGATGGAAGTGGAGAACCCAACTCACGTTTTCATTCTGATCCAAACTTGCACCATTACACATGCGTGCATGTACACACTGTTACATATGTATAGTAAATATATAAATTTAGAGGAAAATGACATTGTAACAGCTTTGACAGTATAAGAATATCATGAGATTCCCTGATTACTTTCTTCCTCTTCAGCTGTTGCCATGTCAACAATTGTGCAGGTTCAAAGCATCCTAAGAAGATCAGAGGGGGATAAAATGGAACTGGTGGTTGATGTTTCTTGAGAGCTCTCTGTGAAAGTTCTGAGGCTTGTTTAGCCATCAGTGTGAAATAAGGGACATGAAAGGGATAGATAGCAAAGATACTTAACAAAGTCATGACTTCTCTTGTCCCTTATTGGCTATTTTCATTAATATGCTAATTTTAATTATAAATTAATTAAAAAATCTAATGATTATACTAAAATTATCTAAATGTTTATAGAAAAATATAGATATACACACTCAGATATGTATATACCCTAGAATGGAAATATAACAGAAATATATAAACATTTTAGCTATCACTTTCACTTAGCAAAGTAAAATTTTCATTTATTAAAATTATATATAATAAAATACACACAGAAAGGAATATTAAATTGTATCTAACAGTTTAAGTGCATGAAGGTGGTACATTTTATTTCAAAACTTACTTGACATTTTCAGAAATTCTTGGTTTATTTTTCTCTCATGTTTATTGCATACGTAGATGTTTCTCCAGTTGATGATTTCCTGAGGGTGTACTCTAAAATGAAATTGCAAGTGCTAAAATATAAGCTTCTCAAAATTTGCAATTTTTGTAGCCTGTTACTTTTCAGAAAACATAAATTTCATAATGTTTTAGAAATATAAATTTTATAGGTTTACTGATTTTGTGAATACCGTGGCTCCTTGTTACAGGACCATCAGTGGGAAGTATTTTTAGTTATGATCTTTGCTTATTTGAACTGTAAACAAAGTCATGAAATTTGTATTTCATCAAAACATTAACTCATGCCCTTCTCCCATTCTGTTCTGGGATTTGGAGGAAAAACTGTGGCTAATGAAGCGATTATCCCAGAGGCAGTGACATTTCACACCTTCCATTGCATTCAGGAATAATGCCTCTGTAGCCCAGGAATGTGCCTACCCCAAATTTATATAATTTGTGAAACAGGCAAAGAAACCAAGAGTGGCTGTGTCTGTTATTGTTTCTGTTCAGGAATAAACAAGTAAGAACTGAGGGTCAGAATAATTATTAATCTAACAAACAAGGTGAAATGGCAGAAAGTTACTTGAGTCAAGGAGTTTCACAAGGCAAGATAAACAGGTAGCATCTTTCAAGAGGAGATACGTGTGTCTTCGAAGTGATGAAAATGTTTCAGCCCTAACCAGAGCTCCCAGAGACCGGTTCACAGAACTGGGGTGGTAGAAAAAGGAGAAAAACAAAGTCTTTGGGCAGGAATGTGGTGGAGGCACATTGGGTTATGGAAAGGTGGAAATGAATTCAGTGTGCCTCTACCATAGTGTGCAAGACATTGCGTGTATTCATTATAACCATGCACACATATGTATGTTATGTTGTGTATGTATTATCTCTCTATAAGCCATGAATACAAATTTAAAAATTTGAAATGACAATACAGTTAGTTCATCAGTTATCAAAATCATGTAACTTGTACTGGCTCTTGTATTCTATTCTCATTTTTTAAGGTGTTTTATTTATTCTTGTCTTTTGTTGAGTATTTATTCTAGACAACTTCCACATTTTTAAAAATTTCTTTTTAAAAATTATATGAAAACCTACATGAGACCCAAGTTCACTTATTATAACCTTCTATTAGTCAAATAGTTCTAGTCATTTGTCTAAGGGAATGTATTCACATCCCTTTGACATATCCTTCACATTAATTGTTGATGTATTTAATATACTAAGGTCTTTTGAAATTACAGAAATATATCATGCAGCTAGTCGTAGTGATCAGTTCAATCTTTATTACACTACATGGATGATGTGTGTTTAATGTGTTATAATTTGTATTTTAAAATATGAACATTTATATGCATGGCATTTTTTGTCTGGCTATACACACACATACTTTGGAAATTTTGCTGTTTTAATAAACAGTCTATAAGAAATTTTAGAAGAGATAAAACTATTTCCATCTGGGAGACAGACACAATGTAAGATATATTTTAAATTGCACTTTTTTGCTCATTTACTCAGCAAGCTTTAGTAGAACTATTTGATCTGGGCAGATGTCTTCGGATCTTCCAAAGGAATGATGACGCTCTTATGAAATAGTAAATAACCAACCACTAAGAGTTGAGCAAAAATTAAAAACTCAAAACCATTTCTCTCTATAAAAATATACCTTTTCCCTCAGATATTTCAATTTAAAAATGACTTAGATTATGCATTGGACAAAAGTAACATGCTTCTTAAATCAAGGTTTAAATGATGACATTCACCAACCTGTGGACACACACCTGAGCAGTGTCGCTGCTGTACAAAGTAATGAAACATTGCCAAACAGGATGTGTGCTAATGCTCATCTTTACAACACCTTCAGTTTTTCTCCTTAGGAAACAAAGACGCGGGGAACTATGTAGGTAACGTTTGCGATAGAGATAGTAATTTTCATGGTACAAAGGCCACATGCCAGATGGGAGCTGAGCTTTGAGCTTAAAGATCACGGGCAGAGAGCTGGAGACTAATCAGTGAACCCAAGTTGAGTCCTGAGCTGCGAGATGTAAAACCCGTGTGGCTCTTACCTGTGGGATATTCTCTAAGCTTCTACACTGAACAGTGTGGGGACCCAGGACAGTATCACCTCAGAATCCTCAGCATCTCAATGGAATGTGAACGTATTCCTTTAGCCGAATGGCATAAATTGTTTGACTAATCAAGTTAATAACAAATGCATCTGGCATCTTGTAATTTTGCATGTGATTTTGAAGTATAAACTTCTGAAAGAAAGTAGTAGACCAGAATAAATAGCCCAAAGGTCAGGAAATAAGGGAATAAATAGAATTCTTAACATTTCCAACAGATAGGTGTGAACTATATACAACTCACATGTAATTTTGAGAGATACTAGTACTCTTCCTTTCTTCCTTCTTTCCTTCCTTTTTCCTTCCTTCCTTTCTTCCTTCCTTCCTTCCTTCTTCCTCCCTCCCTCCCTCCCTCCCTTACTTCACTTCCTTCCTTCTTTCTTTTTATTTATTTATTTTGAGACAGGTTTTCCCCTATGGAGACCAGGTTGGCCTTAAACTCACAGAGATCCACCTGTCTCTGTCTCCCCAGTGCAGGGATTAAAGAGAAACAAACCACATGGACCCTGTTTACAGAGAAATAGGATCATCCAAGTGGAGACGATCATATTGGAGAGCAATCACTTCATACTGTGCATTTTAAGTATATATATANTCTTATTTCCATTCAGATCTGTTAGCTTTCTTCATTTCTATTTCCACAATCCAAGCAAGGACCTACCATTAATGAGTCTCTCTTTCTGCGTGTGTTACTTATTTAGTGATTTTTGATAATTTTAAATACTCTAACTCCTTCTTTTTAAATTCCTGTTCTTAATTTTCATCCTTACTTCTTGATCTACAGAACAAATGTCAAGAGGAGACTAGCAGGATTTATTTCTCTCTCTATGTCCTCTATGAGACTGGCAGCCTCTCTTTCCACCTATCTTGTTTTGTTCCCAGATACAACTCTGTTTTTCATTGTGTACCATTTCAGATAACTGCTAAACTTAAATTCTTGTACATGGTTTCAGATAAGTTTTACTTTGCCTTTACTATTTGACTTAAACACGGTACCAGTTTTTCAAAGCCCCCATACAGCCTTCCTCAATAATTCCAACCCAAAGAGCTCTACCCTTAGACCAAAGCCTGTACAGTAGGTATGTTTTAGAGTTTTGCTTAAGCTATTGTTGTTTTTTTTCAAGACAGGTTTAGAACCTGTCCTGGAACTAGGTCTTGTAGACAAGGCTGGCCTCAAACTCACAGAGATCTGCCTGCCTCTGCCTCCCAAGTGCTGGGATTAAAGTCGTGTGTCACCACTGCCTGTCTTGCTTAAGCTATTCCTTATTTTCAGTATTTTTATTGTTTCTTTAACCTACATGTAAAAGCATTCAAGAAGAGTACACGTACTCACTAATACATGGACAAAGCCAAGAATAATTTATTTTTATTATTACAGATAGTAATGATTAGCACAATTGCATTTCTCTTGTTGAGAAATTAAGTGATACTTAGCACAGCTTCCTTTGAATATTAAATCAACTTTTATTTTCAATCTTTGAAATGATTAGAGTTACTGGGAGAAGTTTCAGACTTTCGGGATCTGAAGGTTTGTATTAATATTTTATATTTTAGTGAGAATAAATATTCCAAAATACAAATAATTCTATTAATTGTGACAAGAATTTTAAGTGAAGGTCAGTTTTGAAGTCAAAATGTTTTCTATCATTAATTACTACACTTATAGCTACATTTACACTTGCTTTTAGCTTTGGTTGTCTATGACACAAAAGTATTTGCTTTGTAGGCCTTGAGTCATTTCCCCATTTTTCTTTTCATTTTGTGTGCACTTATCCCAGATAATTTCAGTGGGCTATTTAAAGGCAGTAAAGCAATATAAACAACCATAGGGACACTGAAATGCAGAGGACTGACTTTCTTGCTTACGCTTCTATTTTGATTTATCCTTCTAACCCGATGAAGTTATTGTAAGATGTTCTCTATCACAATGTAGCAGTAAGAAAACATGTTGACAGGAGACGGATGGAATTGGCAGTCCAACCAAGCATACAGGTTTTCAGCAATAGCTGTCCATGTCATGGTCAACCCTGAAACAAAGTACGCTTTAACCAGGGACTTTCAAATACCTGTCCTCCACAATCTACTTCCATCATGCGGTCCCAATTCCTAACGTTTCTACAGTCTACCTAAGTAATGTGACAAGCTTGGAAACAAGTATTCAAAATACAAGTCTGGAACCTTTAAGATTGAAACTGTAGCTGTGGCTAGAATATTCTCTGTACGTGGTTTCCAGGGCTTATCTGCTATATGCTGAAAGATGTCAAGGGCATGTGACTTTCTACATCACCAACCTTCTCCAGAGTTTACCTATCTGGGATTTGTAATGAGGTCACAATGTAGCCTTGCATTGCTGCTGTGTTGGGTTGTTGCACTGGTTCTGTATAATCTCTGTCAGGTTTATCATAGACCAGGAAAGTTCAGGCACAGTTTACATTCAGGATGATCCAGAGAGAAATGGACAGAGGAAGACTGTATCCCTTTGTTCATAGACTACGCTGACCAGAAGATCTATGCTCCTTGTTATTTCTTTCTCCAGTCTCAGCTCTCCTTTATTTCATTTTTCCACTTACCCATATTTAGGAAAAAGAGCCTAATTTTAATAGCCTCCTAACGAGTACACATTAGAGAATTCTGGAAGGTATCGCAGCAGCTACTTTTGTATCGCTGTGACCAAATGTCCTACAGCATGATATGTAAAGGTGGGAAGATTTATTTAAGGTCCGTGTGTCAATTCAGGGATGGTGGAGGGGTATTTTATATGGAGCTAGGAATCAGACATGGATAGGAACCAACAACAGATACAGTCTTCAAAATTCATCTCAAAAGTGACCTACATCCTTTAGCTATGCCCTATGTCCTTACCTTTATCACTCCAAGTCATGTCATCCTGTAGCTATTTCAAGGGATCAAACCATTGTAAGGGTTAGACCTTTACGATCTAATTGTCACTAGAAATGTCACCCCTCACACCTTAAAAGGTGTGCTTCATTAGTGTTCTAGACTTCTTTCTATCCAGTCAAGTTGACAGTCAAAATTGAGCATCATAAGTAGAGCAAAATACCTAAAATATTTTTAGATCCCAGCATTTAGAAATGAACATCATGATTGATATCCCTGATAGCTCCAAATAGAAACTTAACAGTATAGTCTGACAAAAGAAATGCCATCCTACAATATTCTAAGAAAACATTTTCACTTTGTGGTAAATAAGACTTATTTTCTACATTTGGAAATAAATTAGGCAATTCAGCAAAATACAACTGGATCACACTTGTATTTAGCTAATTGAATTTCAAATATTTCTATGAAATTCCATAAATATCAAACTAGCAGCCTTAAGATGATAGTTTATGTTTTATTTAAAAAGAATAATTTGATAATCACACTATTTTGAAAACATGTATGCATATAAATAAAACAGAAAAAGAATATTTACTATAAGTGAAAATTTCAAATCCACAATCTGTTTTAAACTCTAAGTAATTTTTTAAAGAAATACCCTCAATTTAAGATTTCTTTTATTAAATTAAAAATATAGCCATTACGGCTCTAAATATTTTGTGTCTCTTTTTGCTGTTGTTATTTTTTTCAACAGGGTTTCTTTTGCTGCCCAGGCTGGTCTCAAATTTGTGGTAATCTTTCTTTGCTCAACTTCCCAGTTATAAGGGTTGAGCCCCCATGCTCATCTGTCTCTGTGACTTAGCTATTTTTAATGATTTCAAAACACACATTTGTCTGTGTCTGTGCCCCTGAATTCAGGTACCTGTGAAGACCAAAGAAGCACCCATTGGTGAGTGAGTTAGAGTTACAGGCAACTGTGAGCTACCTGACTTGGGTGCCAGATCTGAACTCCGGTTTTCTGAAAGAGCAGTGTGAGTTTTGAAGCACCGAGCAATTTTAAGAGTAGAACCATCTCTCCAGCTCCATTTGTGCTTTGTCTTGAAACTGTTGATTCAGTCTCTACCATTGAAGAGTGGGAAAGCTTGTTCATTAAATATCCTGTCTCCTTTCAAGATTTAATAAGACTTATTTGGACCAACAGGCAGATGAACAACTTGTCCGCAGTCTGGTCATCCACTTTCTCACTGACCCTCTACTGATTTTCCGAAGGTTTGAGGCAGTAGTCTGAGAAATGCCTCTTTCTGAGCCACAAGAAAGGGTTTTCAGATATGATGGAGCCATTCCAAGCATTTAATTTCATTTTCTTTGAGGGTAAGTGATTTAGGGTGAGGGACTGTCATTTCATTCACTCAGGCAAAAGAATAAAAGGAAACCTATGCTGAGAGGGAGTTTTTCTGGGAAATAGCTTCTCTTCTGAAATAAAACCAAGTCAAGGATGGAGAAAGAATGTGCTTTTAGTTCTTTGTCATTTTTACTATATCATATATATGAACATTATTTCACTGCAAAAGTCGCATTTTTATTAGTTTTTTGAGAATTTCTTATGATTCACTTTTATCATATTTTCCCACACTCTATACTTCTCCCAGATTAATCTCCCACCCAAATTTGTGTACTTTTGTCTTTTTTAACCTACTAAATACAGTTTGTACTGCTCATATATGCTTGTATATGTGGTTTTAACTGTTGGGTGGTCAACCTACTTTGGGCTGTATACTTAAAGTAAACCGACTCTCCCTCTCCCAGCAGCTAGACAATGTTATACTTACGAAGATATTCTGGGTATTTTCTACACATTGGGCTTGAACATTCGAAAACTCACAGAGACAGGAGCTTAGAGCAAAATTACCCATTCTGACACATGATGGAAGAAAAGGAGACATAGGTGTTCTCCCAGTCCCCAGACCATGGTAAGATATGCAGGTACACTGTCAACTTCTTTACCCCAGGCCTTTACACTGTGCTATATAGACAAGCCCTTTCCCTAGAGACATACCTGTGGGTCCAGGCAGCAAAGCACAAAGCATTTCCCTGCCATTCTATGCCCTCTTTAACCGTGATATAGCATTCTTCCTTTCCTGCTGGTGCAGCCTCTTCACTCTGTCTCTGTAGACCAAGCTTTCATGGGGGCAAATGTACCTCCCATGGAGCTTGTTAAGATAACAATCACAGGGCTCTGTTCTCCCCTGGGAGACTGCAAACTTGGCTTGATGAAAAGTATAAATGAGGCATCAATTATCAGCTCTCCATTTCACATATATTTATTTCTATTTAATGATAAAAGATTGAATCTTATTTTTTTTCTTGTTGTCTTTCTCTTTTTCTTTGCTTTGAGACCACTCCCAGTTTTTTCCTTTAAGAAAAATATGTATATACGTGTGTGTGTGTGTGTGTGTGTGTGTGTTTGGGATTATAATATGTGGTTTAATTTGTCTATTCTAAATATTTCAATATTAGATCATAATTACAACAAAGGACATGTTAAAACCCAGCAACAACATCTGACACCATTTTAACTTGATTGTATCATGATTGTACACATCAGTTGAGCCTTTATTAACAGAAGATTGGTGCCAAGGACATGGCTCAAACGTCAAAGCACTTTGCACCAAGCCTCATAACTGAAGGTCAGTGCCAGACCCATATGGCAGAGAAGAGAACTGACTACTAAAAGTTGTCCTTTAACTTCATGTGTATGCTATGGCATGCACACCTGCACACACACACACACACACACACACAACAAAATAAAACATACACACAGATGTGTAACAAAATTTAAAAAGAAAATAAAACTAGGACAAATTCTCTAAAAGTATATTTAAAGTTCAGTATCTGTATATCATTTATCTGGTTATCTATCCTTCTATCTGGCATCTAGAATCTGTCTATATCTATAATCTATATATCATCTATCTTTATCTATTTATCCATCTATCTATTAATCTATCCATCTATCTTGGGAAAAAGAAAGGTTATGACAAATGGTTACTATTTTCAAGACTGAGATGCTGAAGATATGGAGAATTAATACTGTGGTTCTTGTCTTCAGAGTCTGTCCAAAAGCTGGAGAAGATGCACGTCTTAGCTCCAAGAGCATAAGGCAGAAAAATTCAAACATTTCTGCCATAGTCTTGCCATATAAGGACAATCTGGCTTATTCAGTCTAGTAGTTAATCTCACAGTCTAGTAGATTGTTAATCTCACAGGGACACATCTTCAGAAGGACTCTCTGAACAACTAGTTCGCTGGTACCATTTAGCTTAGTCACATTGATACGTAAATGACTCTTCACATCTGAAAATCTTTTGGCTGTAAGTAGACATGTTTACGTTTAGTGATTCAGCTCTTTGCCATTGAACTCAACATCTGCTCTTTGACAGTAAAACAATTGCTGTGTTCTTGTACTAAGTTTTAAAACCAGAAGGTGGAACTCTTAAATGGTTTATTTTCAGGGCTCTTCTTAGTTGGTTTCATATCTGATGTGGGAGTGTCTCTGTTTATCTGTTGCTTTCGTTGGTTAATTAATAAAGAAAACTTCTTGGCCTGATAGGTCAGAACTTAGATAGGCGGAGTAGACCGAACAGAATGCTGGGAAGAAGGGAAGTGAGCCAGACGCTATAGCTCTCCTCTCCAAGATGGACACAGGTCAAAATCCTTCCTGGTAAGCCACCACCTCATGGCGCTACATAGATTATTAAAAATGGGTTAATCAAGATGTGAGAATTAGCCAGTAAGAGGCTAGAGCTAATGAACCAAGCAGTGTTTAAAAGAATATAGTTTCCATATAATTATTTCAGCCAGCAGCTCCTTCTACACATATCCATCTTAATTTTCACTGGCATATTATAGAAGTAACATTCCCACACTTGTGGAAAACAAGGAAAAGAAACAGGTAAACAGGTAATCAGGGAAACAGAACAGACTTTTCTAAACTTTATGCATTCCTATACATAGAGGGTAGGATGCTAAATCTAAGTGACCATGGCATGAAGCTACATAAGTATACTCTTGTTCACAAATAAGCCCCACAATACAAAGTTCAATTTAGAATAATTTAATCAGATTCATAGGTAAAAAGAGTTATTCTATACTCCATTGTTCAGTTGTTCATAGTCAAATACCACCCAACAGAACCTTGCCTCCAATTACCTAGCATTTATATTGCTGTCTGATCTGTGGATCTCTTTTGGCCCCTGGGCATGAGTCTTATACTAGCTGTTGGCCATGATGGCAATGCATATGCTACCTCCAGTGTATGATAATTAATACCCAATGGACTCAGGCATATCTTTGGTGAACTGACAACAACAACCAGCAATGAAATTATTCTCTCTAGCTCTGTCTGAGTGGACTGCCCTACATTGAACATTTGACAAGATCTCCCAAAGACAATTCCATGCAAGAAGCAATCTTTTATTTTTCACACTAAGTATGGTTATTTTCAGTGAGTCTTGAACTTTGTCTCTCCACTCTCTTGCCCCACTTCTGTTTTTCCTCATTTTTAATACGATTTTCTTGTAGAAACTTTTACGTATTTGGCTTGATTTGACTTAGAGAGTGAGATCTAGGCTAATAGAGCCACTGAAGTTTCTAGGCACAACTGGTAGAGAAAAGTCAGGCTTCTTGGGAAGAGTGGAAGTCTGTCCCTCAGTTCCACTGAAGTATAAGGGAAAGGAACACAGATTAAAAAAAAAATAGGTGGCTAGGTTTTAGATGCCCAAAAATGTGAGCCTATCTTCACCTTGTCTGGATATCAGAGAGTTTTTTCTCCTTTGGTGTTGTTGACAAGTGTGGCTACACACCCTGACCTAGGGTTTGGTTACTTAGTGTTTTGTCCTGAGGATGCCCCCCCCCCCACACACACCTTGACCAAGATCAGAGAATTCAAGCTACTTCTGTTTCTTCTTTTGTAATAGGAGGTTTGACCTTGGGAGTGGCTGCTTTCAGGATATTTGGTCTAGGGTGGGTTCATTGCTTAAACAAACAGAATGGTAATGACTTGATGTCATAAAGTATTGAAGCAAATAACTGTTCTGATTGTTCTTTATATCATTTTAAAGCAGTCTTTTGTCTTCTTTCCCCTGTTGTACTGGGGTATAAAAGTGTATGAAAAATTAAATGCAGGTGAATTTTAGTATTCATTGGAATTCTTTCCTGATACTATCCTATGCTTATTATTTCACCTATATCTTTGCACTCTTTACTTATTTTTCTAATCCACATGGCGCTACCCTGATAACTGGAATCCTTGTTGAAGCATGGTCACCATCACTAGGTGCATCTACATGTTAGGTTTCTCATGCTTCTAAATGTCATAGTATTGCTACAAATAATCACAACAGACATGAAAACATGGGAAATGTTTCCCTCCATTCCCTAGTTATATTTCTGGAGTGGGACTATCAAGAAAGGAAGTCATTTCATAATAAATTCAGCAGGGACACATAGGAATGCTTTTGTTTCACTTGAAGGGCCTTTCCAAGCTCCTCACTTCCTCCTTGTTTTGGGGAAGGAAATTTGGTATGTGCTCCCAGATGGCAGCTGTCAGGGCATATGCCAGAAAAGCAAGGCAGTGCCTTCAGAGGAAATTGCTATGCTTGCAATTAGAATAGAAGAACCTTGCATGTGAGGACAGAGGTACACCACATCACTTAGGGGTGCGGTGGGACTGATATAACAGCAAAGCAGTTGATATTGACAAAGTATAATCAAAGAACATACCTTCAGAGCTACATGCTCCACAATAGAAGACTAGACAGGTCCTAGAATAGGCTCAGAGATATCAAAGTTAGCATAAAATACTCAACCCTCACCCAAATCTAATATATATTTTTGGAAATATACTTAGACTAAAAAGAGGCTTATAGCTAGGAGCCTATCTCAGTGGTGGAGTGTTTGCCTGATGCATGAAAGGCCCACGTTTATTCTCCAGGATTATTATTATATCAAAAGAGGCTAAGATATTGTCAACCTCAATGTTTAAATTTCCCATTACTCCAGCATACAATTCTATAACTTAAATTTCATTTTTACCGGCACCCCAGATTTTTGTTGTTGTTCATTGAGAAGATGAAATCAGCCACAAATGCCTGACTTATTTTTGTTTGTTCTGCTCAGAAGAAACTTAGATAAGCTTATGAGCCACTAATATATCTTTAAGCATTAATACCAAAGTAGTATTAGACCACAAACTTAGCTAGGTAGAAGCAGTATTCAGCTCATTATTGTATTACCGATTCCTGATCAATGTGAGGGTATTCCAGTTCATGAGTAAATGACAGTAATTTCATAGCCAGACAGTCCAGCATTCATAGTAAAGAAGATCCAAGTCTGGGACATTCATTACCCAGTACTTCCTTGGCTGTCTATCTAAAACAGTGATCGCAGATATCTTCTGATAGATGTGTATAACAACATTTACAAATTGTTTATTACAGCTTACATTGTAGGCAGTTCCAGTATCTCCCCCAAATATAATCAATATGTTGTGATGTGTATAGAGATGAACGAACTATCCCTCCACAAACTACGGAAAATCTTACAAACAGAACAGTGATTGAGAGGGTATATTAAAACAATGAACACTTCGACTAGCTTATATCCCATTTGTATCAAGTCCAAGAAAGCGCAACATTTGAACAATCTACTAGAAGTCAAGGTCAAAGTTGCTCATTGTGTGAGACAGAATGAGACCCACTGGTTGGGAGAGGGTGTGGTAAAATGTTTTATACCTTATCCGGAAAAGTGCTCACGTAAGGTACTGGCTTGTGATCTTTTGCTGAGATAAACAGATTCTTTAGGCTTCTTCAGCAAAATAAAAGTTCTTCCCTCTATTGATTCTTTATAGTTATTTGTTCCCCAAATAGTGCCTAGTTTTCCATCTTGTCTACCACTTCACTCGCAGCCCACTCTATTTTCATGTGTTCATCTTTAAGCAGATCCTAGCCAACGTTTCTTGCTAGGACTAAATCAGCGTTTTGTGCCGCTATTGTACCAGTGGGTACATCTTTCAGGCTGGTTGCTATTACAGGGTTGCTCGCAGGGTTGGTATCTGGGTGAGACTGATGCTCACTTTCAACCACATTAAAAGCCTGTTCACTGCCATGCACGTGGATGTTTGGGTTGCTTGTGCTCCTCCATTCTCAAAGCTAGAGAAGATAAAACACAGGGAGGTTCTTGGCAGGTGCAAGAAGTCTCCTGTGAGAAAATGGAAAGGAAGCTTTTGAACGAGTTCATGTGTTCTGGCCAATTCTTAATAGAAGTAATTCTAAGATCTTTGCATGGTCTTTATTCTTTAATGCTCTCGAGAAGTATCCTCCTTCGTGAGCATCCTCTTCAGAGCACATTTGACGTCTTTGTTCCTCAAACTATAGATCAGTGGATTGAGCATAGGATTGAAAAGACTATGGAATAGCAAGAGATATTTCTTCTGCTCATTGGCGTCTCCATGTTGAGGGCCAATGTATATGGCAATGGCTGTGCCATAAAAGAGTCCGACAACACAGAGATGGGAGGCGCAGGTGGAGAAGGCTTTCTGGCGCCCCTGGCGTGACTGGATCTTCAGGATGGCACACAGAATATGAGCATAAGAGACCACAATGGAAGAAAATGGTCCCACAAGCACAGACACAGCCCCAGCCAAAACCATGACCTCATTGATGTGGGTGTCTGAACAGGCAAGTTTGAGAACAGCTATAATTTCACAGAAAAAGTGATTTACTTCTTGAGCTTTACAGAAGGGCAATGGTAATAGTAATATGAGATGTACCAGAGCCAAGAGAACTCCTAGAATCCAGGAAGTTGCCACCAGGATAATACAAATTCTCCAACTCATGATGGCAGTGTATCTGAGGGGATGGCAGATGGCCACATACCTATCATAGGACATCACCACTAAAAGGAGACATTCTGTGTGTGCAAATGTCAAAAAGAGAAAGGTCTGTGTCATGCATCCAGCAAAGGAGATAGGTTTGGTTGTATCTAGAAGATTCACCAGCATCTGGGGCACCGTGTTGCAGGCATAAGCAATGTCAACAATGGCCAAGTGAGACAGGAAGAAGTACATGGGAGTACGGAGTCTTGAGTCCAGGCAGATAAGCCCCACAATTGTCCCATTCCCAAGCAGGGTGAAGGCGTAGAACAGGGAGAAGAGGGTAAAGAGGAGCTTCTGCAACCTTTGGTTGAGTAGAAATCCTAGAAGAATGAACTGTGTAACCGAAGTCTGATTCCACATTTCCCTGTGAAAGAGACAAGGACACTCACCAAGTTTAAACACAGTGTGAATCTTCAAGGTAGGTATTTAAACAATGGATCTTTGCATATCATGTTGAGTGTTGTTCAGAAAATCCTTCATGATATCCTTGACCTGCTAAAAATTGTTGTATGTTCCAAATGAATCAGAAGAAAACATACATTCTGTAAGCTAAATGCTAATATTGTATTACATTTTCCAGCAAATATTACTTCCAAGTTCAAAACAATTTTCATTAAAACATGTTAATAAGTTCCTATTACGATGGTGGATGTATGGTTCCGTTGTAGCAGACAGGTGTGTCCATGTATGCTGTGCATGGTCATTTACATGTGGAATGAGGGTGAGGGGTATGTATGCCAACGACAGAAGCATCAAACTTTTCTACACATGTAAAGTATGTTATAATTTTGATTATTACTGGCATGTATTACAGCAATGACTTCTTAGTACAAACTTGAATGATGTAGAGAGTTTGTAAGTTTGTTATAACTCCAACCAAGTTTATGTTAGGGACCACTGTCTTTTCCTCTATGTCCACACAGATGGCCTGGGGTCAGAACAGAGTTATCTTTGCTTCTGTTACAGTCTATGCTTCATTTTATGCACATAAACTTTCTTGTTCACACTCAGAAAGTTCTGTCATCTCCTCAACATCCTTCTTAAGAAATGTCTATGTAGTACATGCTCAAAATGCACACATATAAATGTATATATTTTCTTGGATCCTAATATCATTCAGTTCACCTGTCATAATTGCTTTTATTTTGTCCTATTCTATTCAGTTTCATTCATAAAAATGCCATGTAGATAATTTAATGATATTTTTAAGTTTTAGATGAAAATGTTGATCTGAATCAAAGATTAGAGCTTAGGTTTTCACTGTAGATTCATATTTAAATAATCTGCTGTGTAAATAAATTTTTCTATGATCCAAGTGGTATTGTCTTTTGCAGCTGTTCAGATGTTTAAAACCTTTTCAACAGAGGAGAGCAATTCACAAGCTTTGAACTGCAACTTTTAAACCATTGCTGCTGTTTGTTTGCTTAACTCTATACCATTATTTAGTCCAGAATTCAAGTGAATTTCACATTTAAAGCAAAATATCAGAAAAATTTATAGCTTATTTCTTCTCAACATATCTCAGATATATTTTAATATTTGAAAGGTTTAATAAACAAGAGTGAATACATTTTTGTTTTACTTAAAGCCAAATACAAGAAATTATTGAGAGCCAATATTATCTAAGTCCATGAATTATATTTGTGACTATTGGAATCATCTCTCACAAAAGGGGATTTTTAAATTAAAATTAAAATTCATTCCAGTTGGTCTTTTACATAAGAGATTCATTGACCATTTATTCAAGAAAGATTCCTACATCATTGGAGAAGATGAAGTAGGATGCTAATTCTACTAGAGAATTCAGTTAATCCAAGGTGTGGAAAAGTGATCATTTCAATACAATATTTCTACAATCTTTGGAAGCAATGAAGATAAAATGTTACTTTCATGTTCAAAACAATTTTACTTAAAGTTTAGAGTATGTTGGTAAGTTATCTTCATGGTAAAATATTTCTAAATTTCATATGATTACTGAAGAGTCTCATAAAAAGTACAGTCAGTACTAGTTAATTATTGGCAGAAGCACAAACTGTAAAAATCCATCGACATTTGCTGACCATGCACTGCAACCCGCTACCTGCTGTGGTGACAGGTGTACGAGATAACCCTCCTCGCAGCACAGATAACCCTTTCGTTGAAAGATACAAACACCCAGTAATCCTCCTGCTTCTTCCCCTCAGAAAAAGGAGTTTCACATTCAAAAATAAATCCTCCTTGGTGCCTTTGTTTTGTGCCATTAACTCATTGCTCCAGTAATTTCATGAGGAAATGGAAATCTTTATGAGCAAATATCTCAAAGAGCTAATCTTTCTAACAATTTTAATGAGAAGTGCAGCAGCATTGAAGAAAGTTACCCACATTAGGTATCTCTAAAGGGTTGGTAGCTTTCAGATTGCCTTGGTAGCTAAGTATATTAATAGCAGGGATTTAGAAAGAATAGACAGTAATAGTTACCTTTTTAGTTGTGATTTTCACCCAATCTGAAATTGCATAACAAATAAAGCTCAGATTATGTAAGGAATTTTCCTCAAAATGAAGATGTGAAGATGTGTTTGATAAAATGTGAGAGAAAGAAGTTGGTAGTGTGGAAATTCTTTCCTTCCGAGCAAATCCTCAGAGATGGAGTTTCTCTCAAATGAGATGACTTCATTTTCTTGGTAGCTCAGTCACCTCTAACATATGCTGAAACCTTGGAAAGAGGTGGAGAAGACAACCACCACACACACCGGAGCTTGGCCCTTTCATTAAAAAGGGGCTGCCATTGTTCTTATCTGTGGTTTGCCCCGGAGAAACGTTTATGACAAGATGCGAGAGTACTCATGTTGTCCTCACTCACTGGGGTCCATGATCCCATATCCAAGAATCAATACGACTTCTAAGTCAAGATGTCTTCGATGTAATGCAATCACTTGGTTTATTATAATTTTTAGATCTTCAAAACATCCCTACCCACTGCTATCAAAATAGATTAAATAGTATTTAAAGGAAGTTGGAATCATCTCCATGCTTGCTTACTGTTGTTCCTTTAAACAACTGTGTGTGTGTGTGTGTGTGTGTGTATCACAAGGCTCCACAAGTGGTATAATTCATAAAATAAGATCAGATAATAAGACCAACAGCCACTGAAGGGAACATGTTCAGGAGTCAAGAAAGTGGATATAATATCCCAAAGGGACTTGTTATATATTCTTCTGTAAATTTGACTGGGCACAAACAAAGAGGGAATAGTTTCATCAGGAGACAATTTTTTTTCTTCAACTTCTAGTGATTTTGATCCCAGAGAGGAAAAAAGGTTAAGATTCCTCCAGAGTTATCAGTATTGTTGTTTTCTTTCCTGCTTGAACTACAGCTGTGCTGACCCTGTATTATAACTTCATGGACTGTAACAGAGACAACTGACAGTGTCTTTGTGGCTGAAATACTCTCTGATTCTTTGATTTGTTTCTTTTTCTCATAGTCAAAACTGAAGGGAATATATATATTCAATATTAGTTAATTCACTGTTTATATCAACCTACTAAGGAAGTAATAACCTAATTACATTTAATTGGCAAAAAGGTAACCCGTGATGACTTTAGAATGGGCTTCTGCCCATCAAACATGCTCAGTAGGAGGCTGGCTGGTGGTGAGAGCCTCAGCTGCTCAGTTGCACTTACTTAGGTGCATGTCTGAAGTTATCAGTCAGTCTAAACCATACATTGTTTATTGTCCAGTTCACTAACATACAAACTCAGAAACCACATTTTCTCCCTAATATCACTGATCTAATTTACTGCACTTAGAGATTTATGGTTAGGTTTGTTACTGAGGTGTGCTCAGTCAATTGCTTTTCTTCTACAGTCCCTTTCCATGATTAGTATCATTGTTCTGCTAACTTCATAAAGTGAGTTGGGACACTTGCTTCTCTTCTAGTTTCAAAACCTTTTATATAACATGACAGTAAGCTACTAAAGATTTGGAAAATGTATTGAAATTTCTTAATTAGAAAATGTTTATGGTAAAGTCATTTTCCTGAATATTTATTATTCAAATTTTCTATTTTACATAATTAAATTTAAGCTTTCTTCTATCTTTTAAAATGCATTAAAATAAAATTTATCCATAGCATTCTATTTTCAGTTTTTCTCTAATTATTTTTTATTGAGAAAAGGAAAAGAAAAAAAGTTTCCGCCTCCTCCCAGCCTCCCATTTCCCTCCCCCCCC
>NW_026068030.1:681483-693069 GCF_014885135.2 Alexandromys fortis | reverse complement strand
TAGGCTCCCATCAAGCCAGAACATGAAGTAGGATCAAAACCCCTTGCCATTGACCTTGGCTTCTCATCAGTCCTCATTGTTCTCCATGATCAGAGAGTCCGGTTTTATCCCATGCTGTTTCAGTCACAGTCCAGCTGGCTTTGGTGAGCTCCCAATAGATCAGCCCCACTGTCTCAGTGGGTGGGTGCACCCCCCGTGGTCCTGACATCCTTGCTGAGCATAGGATATCTTATGCATCTATTACATCAAACATGTATGTTTGTATCTCAGAACTTGTATTTCCTTATTTTAATATTTACTATTGATTTCTTAGAGACATTTTACTAACTTCTTTACTTCAATGTGTAGTTAACTAATTTTTTTTTATTTTAATAATCCTTGTCTGAATGTAAAGGCTTTTCCCCTTGGTTAGTACAAAGTCAATAAGCACAACTTGGAAATAAAAGTATGAAGAAATATTTAATATTTTCAGGAAAAAAAGGAGTCAATTCTGATAATTCTCAGATCAGGATCTCTCAGAACTAAGAGAACAAAGTGTTTTAATTAGGGAAACCTAGTCATATTCATGTAGGAAGACAAACTCCTGATCATGCTCAGTCAGGGTCACACCATATTTGTTCAAAAATAAAAAAAATGATCAGGGCTAGTCAAGGCCCATGCATTTAATCCCAGCACTTTGGAGGTAGATGCTGGTGAATCTCTGGGTTCAAGGGCAGCCTGGTCTACAGTGAGTTCTAGGATGGCCAGAGCAGTTACACAGAAAAACTCTGTCTTGAAATAAGTGAACAAAAAACAAACAAACAAAAAACAAACAAACAAAAAAGAAAACAAAGAAAGCAAAAAAAAAAAACAAAAAAAAACCCAGTAGAAGGAAACACAATTATCCAGAAAGTAGAGTATTATAATGAACAAACTCCTTAAACCAATTCTGTCATGCAGAATTTACTTGTAGATTATTATAACGAACAAAGTCCTTAAACCAATTCCATGAAGTAGAATTAATTTGAGCAATGGCAAACAATATAAAAACAAAATGAAATCAAGAGTGTCTCAGACCCACGGCAACTTATGGAACAGTAAGGCTTACTCAGTGGTAGAGCATTTACCTAGAATGTAGATGGTTTTTTGTTTAATCACTGACACTATTGTCATAGTTGTTAGGCTCAGAGGGTAGACCCTATGCGTTCTAAGAGCTGGATTTGAGCAATTTGGCCACTTGAAATCATTGAATCAATTAAAGAGATAAGTACTAGTGGAAAGAAGATAAAGATTTATTCGAAGTAACTATATTGGGAAAAGAAACAAATAAAGAAGGCCTTTCACTCCCCAAGTCTATCTTTGAGATACTGATATGAAACTTAGATTTAATTAGAGGAAAACAGGTATGCATGACTTTCAACTAAAGTTAGCCTCCTCTTACGTTGTCTCCTGCCTGTCCTGTACATGGTCTGACAGGTTTCCAGACGTATTAAGGCCACTCAATAGAAGGAAATTAATTTCTGGTACTGTATTCTAGTACAGAGGTTATAGGGCCTAAAGGAGAAACCACTACTTCTAGTTTCCTAGATAAATATAATTTCTGATTGTGTGGGGGTCCACTCTATTGCTGTAATTAGCATTAATGAATAAAGAAACTGCCTTGACTTGTTGATAGGGCAAAACTTAGGTAGACAGGGAAAACTGAATTGAATACTGGGAGAAGGAAGGCAGAGAGGGGGATGTCATGGGGCCAACAAAGATAGGCATGCTGAAACTTTGCTGGTAGGCCATGACATCATAGTGATGCACAGATTAATGGAGATGGGTTAAATTAAGATATAAGACTAAGCCAATAAGAAGCTAGAGCTAATGGGCCAAGCAGCAATTTAATTAATACAATTTCTGTGTGGTTATTTCAGGGCTAAGTTAGTCAAGTGACTGGGATGAACAAGCGGGCCCTCCTCCAACATGATTGTATTCTAATTACTTATTTTTATACCCACAGATAAGGCTAGCTCTAAACCTGCATCAAAGCAGCTTCTGTTTTTGCAGCAGAGGTCATTACAGAAATCCAAAACTGAACATAATGAGAGATTAGATAGTCCCAGTTGGTACCTCTACAATAAAAGCCCTAAACTTAAGGCTTAGAGATCATCACAGAAAAGGAGACAGAAAGACTATATATAAGAGAAGAAGGACCAGGCTACATGCTGTGGATAGTATCTTCTAGGCACGACACATCAACAGTATGTTTGTCAATCCAGGACCTGGATAATAATATCACCAGTTGACATTCCAATGAGGATGGAGGAAATCTTATAAGAACCTACTACTAGATAAAGAGCTATAGGGAATTAAAACTCCTGAGAGAGAGAGAATTAGTCTTCAAAGATGACAATTCTAAATGAGTCCAATACCAAATGGTCAGTTCTAAACAGTTGTAGATACAAACATAAAAGAAACATATAGTAGACCCAGTTATGTGTGTGTGTGTGTGTGTGTGTGTGTGTGCCAATGAACTTGCCCATATATCTAGGCACATGGAATCCAGAGACTGTGCTTGAATGTCTTTATTAAAGTCACCTTAAATTTGAGACTAGATCTTTAACTGGGTATGGAATTTTACTGTCCACTGAGATCCACCTATCCCAATTCTACCCAGTATTTGGGTGGCAGATTCATGGCATCATGCTTAAATAATAATAAGTATTTTGTTAGAAGACACTCCATTTGTCAAACAGATGCCAGGAAAGAATATTCAAGGTGATAAGGAAAGAGCGACTTTATAATTTTATACCTTGCTAAACTATCACTTAAGAGTGAAAAATGAACATATTTGTCTACTAAACCTTGTAAAAATTTTCTTCCTTATATCCTTGGTATAAACATTAATGGCTATGACTAGACAAAAAGGACCTACTTTAAACATCTATATTTGATTAAACTTGAATTTATGTATACACACAACCTAACAAAGTTGAATCATAGTGAGGTAAATAAGTTGACTCAACAACCAAGAGATAGAAGCAGTAATTAAAGTATCTTTCAACTAATAAAAACACAGAGCATGATGGATAGAAATTTTTCCTTATATGTGGTTAGTCTAGAAATGAGCACATTTGGTGAGTTTCTTCCTAACTGAGCAAGTTTAGTTTTATTTAAGTGAGCATATGGTTTATTTCTATGATTTGTAATATGCCCTTTAGTGATCTGTTGTTTCTTCCTTTCTTGGTAATTTCTTATTTAAAGTAATGGTTATATATTTAAAAACCATTTTACAAGTTTAAAACATGCAAATTTGAAGTGTTTATGAGTTAGCTCATTCCTGATGGCACAAGATAATTGCCATGAGATGGAACTCCATATTCCAATTTACATTTGTCTTGTTTTTCTTGGCAGTTTCAGAAACCACACTGATAATTATTGTATAGAGCCAGTACTCTCCCTGCCTCTTCAGCTTCTTTCATGGTTATAATTTTGAATTATTTCCCTTCAAAGATAGAGTGCACTGAGGCTCTGTGCCTGAAGCCGTGGTTGGCTGCAGTGATTGAACAATGCTCATGCCATGTCATGACTTCATTTTGTAGTTCTCACAGGGTTGATGTCAACAAGGCAGTCTGTGGCAGACTGTTTAAGAGAAGTTCCCCCACTTCCCATCCTCCTCCATCTCCTACTTTTAAGAAAAAAAATCACAGGAGTCGAGCAGATTCTAGCACTTGGGAGGCAGGGGCAGGTGGATCTCTGTGAGTTTGAGGCCAGCCTGGTCTACAAGAACTATTCCCAGGACAGGTCTTAAAGCTACAGAGAAACTGTCGTGAAAAACACAAAAACCCTCAGAAGGACAAGGAACGGGAGCNTTGGATGTTAAATTAAAGCCTTCTTTTTTTCTTTTTTTTTGTTTAAACAGAAAAAGGGGAAGTGATGTGGGAGTGTCATATATCAATCTGTTGATTTCATTGGTTAAGTTATAATAAACCAACTGCTTGGCCTCAGCTTAGAACATAGATGGGAGGAGTAAACAGAATAGAATTCTGGGCGGAAGAGGAAGTGAGGTCAGACTCTGCTCTGCTCCCGGAGAGACCTGACAGCTCTGCTGGAGCAGAGACACCATGCTCAGCTCTCCCAGGCAGATGCACGCAATGAAGCTCCTCCAATCCCGGATGGATGTAGGCTAGAATCTTCTCGGTAAGCGCACCTTGGGGTGCTTACACACATCATTAGAAATGGGCTAGTCCAGGTGCGAGAATTAGCCTGTAAGGGTTAGAGTTCATGGGCCAAGCAGTTCTTAAATGAATACAGTTTGTGTGTTGTTATTTCGGGCATGAGCTAGCCAAGCGGCCGGGGTGTTGGGGACGCAGCCCCGCCACCGCTCATATTTCAACAGAGAAAGAAAGGAAGAAAGAAAAAGAGGAAGGGAGGGCAAGAGAGAGGGAGGAGGAAGGAAGAAACAAAGGAAGGAAGGAAGAAAGGAAAAAAGAGAGAAAAATTCACAGATATTATTTATATGTAACCCCAGCTAGCCTTATATAGAATCATTATTGTATGAAGCAGTTTAAGTTCTTTAGTTCTTAAGAACACAATTTCCACTGAGGCCAACTTGTAGATCTCCCAGCACCCCCATGGTGTTTGAACCTCTCACAGGGCTGTATGTGTACTCTGTTTCTCTCCCACAGAGGTATTTATGTTACAGTAGAGGCTGACTTCATATTTTTTAATTTCTCTATTTATGACTTATCTGTCACTGCTTTTTGTTTAAAATTAAAATTATTGAGCTGTTATCACTGGAGATAGGACTGATATTTCAAAATGTGGAAGCATGTGCATTTGTAAATATATTTGTGATGGTGTCGGATTAAAGAGAACTATAAATATGGTTCATTTGCAACTATGTTTTCCTGCTTGAGTTTTTCTTCTGATGACTCTGTTCATTCCTCAGTAGAACAAGGCAGAGTTTTAAGTGTTTTCTCAGAGATAGCATTTAAATATCTTTGGGTCATTATTAAGTTGTTTCAAATCAGCTTAAATTCTTTTACCTTCAAAAAAATGAAAAGTTGTGAGATCATAAAATGCTAAAGATTGAAGAGAACTTGGATAGAATCTTGAAATAGCTTTCCAATATGAATTCTTCACATTCCCACAGTCATTGACAAGACCTCTTTTCTGGACAGCTCATCATCATCATCATCATCATCATCATCATCATCATCATCATCATCATCTATGCCCTAACAATGCTTAAACATGCATGGCCAGCCCGTTTATGGTGGTTCTCCAGTTGTTCCTATCCTCGACAGTCTTAGATGCTTGTGTTATTGTCATAACCAAGGTTCCACAGACTTCCTTTATGTTGTCTATCCAGCATTTTTGGGAGCCTTACTTTTTGCCTTATCCCTTGCACTCCTCCAAGCTGTGCTATCTTTGTGTATCTTCCATCATTCATTCTCATAACATGGTCCAAGTATCTCAAGTGTCGTTGCCATATCCTGTAGTTTACTTCCTTCTATAGCTGGAGATGTTTCTTAATGTCATCATTGCACAGCCTATCTCTTCTTGTGACACCTAGAATCCTCCTGAGATATGCAATCTTAAACACACTCAGCCACTGTTCTGAGGAGTGTTTCATTGTCCAGGTTTCAGAGTTGTAAAGAAGGCAGCTCAAGACAAGTGTTGCATATTCTTGAATTTTGTTGTTGTCATTGTATCTCTTGCTGATCAGACCTTTCCTAGTACCTGGAATGAAGCCCTCACTATCCCTATCTTCCTCTTGACATCGGAAATAATTCCCTTCTTTGGACCGAAGTTTCCTCCCAGATAGGCAGTTCATATTGCCATAACATATTTTCTTGTACTGATTTTAATTCTGCCTCTCTAATAAACCTACCTATTGACTCATTTTTTTCCCTTTGGAAAGGCAATAAGCAGCTACTTTTGCCTCTTATCCAATGCTCTTTGGAATGAAGTATGATGGTTACTCTGTTTCTTATTGGTTTTTATTAGTTCCTCGAGATGTTCATGCAATGTGTTTTAATCATATTTACTCCCATTCCTCAGCTTCTTCCAGACTGGCCGCTCCTTCCCTACCCTCCCAAATTGTGTCCTCTTAGTTTAAGAATCCAGTAAGGCCAGGCAGTGGTGGTGCACACGCCTTTAATCCCAGCACTCTGGAGGCAGAGGCAGGCGGATCTCTGTGAGTTCGAGGCCAGCCTGGTCTACAAGAGCTAGTTCCAGGACAGTAACCAAAAGCTACAGAGAAACCCTGTCTCAAAAATAAAATAAAATAAAAAAAAGAACCCAGTAAGTCCAATTTTTCTGCCGATATACACTTGGTTTTGTTTATCCACTGGAGCATGAACAACCTACCAGGGGCCACACCCACTGTTAGAGAAAACTGACTCTTCCTCCTAGCAGCTGTCAATACCCTTCAGCTAGGGGTGGGTTTTCATGTCCTTCTCTTTCTCTATGCCAGGATTTAGGTGGAGGCAGTATTCAACTGATTTTTAAGAATGTATCCTTGTACACTTAGATTATTGAGTCTTCCACCCCTCATCACAAAAAAAAATTTGCAATAAATACCGAGATCCACAAGTATTCAAAGTGCTGAGACTTCAGAAAGCTCAGTGCTAAATGACACATCTATATCACACTTTCTCCTCCCAATATTCAGGAATTGTGGAAAAGGGGGTAAAAGCATTATAAGAACTATAGGCAGTGTATGACCATAAAGAAATGATGTCAATAGTGAAGTTGAACTTAAGAACTTGCACCTGCTGTATCAACACCCACAAGCTCTGCCCAAGCTCAAGACAAAGTTAAGCTTCTGTTTCTTTTTGTTTCCCTTTCCCCCAGTCATTTACAACAATTGCTACATTTGCTCATTCAGTGATGGGTCTTCTGAATACTTCTACACGGACCTTTCTAGCATCCTGGATACCTATGAGAACATGGTGAACAATGTAAGAAGTGGCCAGAGTAGGTAAAATACATTTTATGTGGGATTATTCTCACAATTTTGTCTGTGATCAGGAACAATAAAAATGATTTTATACCAAACCTGTGGCGCATGATCTTTCCACCTCTTTTGTTAAAAATCTTTCCCTAAGTTAACAAGCAAACAAAAACAAGATCATAAGACCTCACAAGCTCAAATAGCTGAAGACTTTGAGATATTGTCATTATTTAGTAAGCGCTGCAATAATTTATGAGTCATTAAAATAAACCTAGATTACATAGTTTCGTGACTATATGTTCATGAATTTTAGCATAACTCAATCTTACTATGTGATTATTTTGTATTTGTTGTCTATATACATTCCTTGTCAAAAATCTATCTGCAAAGCAGATTCACATGTACAGTGTCATTTAGCACTGGCAAAAGTCATGTGAAGCGACCAGGAGCACGTTATCATCTATGCTGCCTGACCTGTGATACAGTCAAACTTGCAGAAATTAAACCGTTCTTAGAAATCCTGACACAACTGAGACACAAATCTAGCAGAGCAAGCATCTTAGCCTCGCTTGTAGCAGATGCTAGCTCTGCTTCAGTGCTGTGCACACAGAGCTCCGGTCAGAGCTCCACGAGAACAACTTCGTGGATTTTTATTGAGAGGTAAGGAGCTGGGAGCTATTGTGGGAGGCCAAGCAGGCTACTGTGTGAGAGTGTCTACTATAATCAAGGATAACAGTGACCATAATAAGTAAGCTCCACAGATTCCACTCCCTTGACTGCTGAGCCCAATGCCTGCGGAGAGTCATCGTGTGCAGTTTGGGAAAAAGTAATGGCAAGGGCTTTGCAAAGAGCACGGTCCAGGTTTAACTCTCAATTCTGTGCAGCTACTGGCCGGCAGCATAGGACAGGCTACTAAATCATTCTGAAATGATGTTCCTTTCTTCGTTAATTTGGGGAAGTAATGCTTTTCTCATCTGTTGTTGGGGAAAACGAGGTGACATTTGGGGAGCACTGGGGAGTATTTTAAGCATAAATCCAAGCAACTTTTAACTTTCCCTCAGCCCCTTGAAGGCTATGATTACGGTGGAATGAATATATCTAAATAGGTCATGACACTAGTAATGTGTTTATTAAGAAATGTGTACTTAAATATAGAGACAATGGCAATCTATGCTCAGATTTTTTTCTGAGGTTTTTTACGCACACACATATGTTTGCGTATATATTTCTATCAGAGTTTCTCTGATAAGCTAGAAGACAAGTCTTTGGAATTCGTGTATACTAGTTACAAGTTTGATTGATTTACGCTACAAGTTTAATCTTTTTGGTCTAATTTTTTTTTTAGCATTTTTTGAACGGATATGAGAGTGAATATATCCTTTTTTCCCTTCCAATGAGCCTTAAGGATTACATGGTAGACAATTTAAAGAGTATAAAAATGGTTCAAGATAGATGAAAAAAATCTTGATTTTTATCTAGCAATAATGATACTACAAGGATTCTATTGTACTTTACAGTGACATTAAAAGGCAAAATTGATTTATCCAACTTTTTCCTCTTGTAGGTTTTAGTGCAAAGGTTGCAGATTTCTGATGGCTGGAAGAGTCTGTCTATTGTGACAAGAGGCAAGATGTTCTTCCCAGATATATTAAAAATGCAGACCAGCCAACAGAATAATACCCGAAAAGAGAAAGTAGAAGGAAAACATTTCCTTCTTCTGCTTTATTTCATCAGAAGAGAAAGATCTGTGGACAGCAGGCAATAATAAAGAAGCAAGGATGATGCACTTGAGTGTCACCAACACTAGACACGTAGATAAGAAGATACTCTAGAAACACACTGTTAAAGCAATCACTTTATTACACCAGGCTGGTTGCTCAGGTCCTGATCCTCTTTCATATTCCGACTACATAGGACAGGATGGTTTACTTACATCACATCACCTAGGGTACATGCACTTGAAATTTTGCTGAGATTTCAAAAAAGTCCTGTTTTCGTATTTACTGTACCTTTTAGTCCAGTGATTTACAGGATGTAAGCAGCTACCTGTTTTCCTCGATGTTGTTTTCCTATGCAGTATTTTTCATTCTTTTCTATAGTATTGTTTATTTTTCAAACAACCTTATTTTACAAACCAGTCCCAGCTCCCCCTCCCTCCTCCTCTCCATCTTTCCCACGTTTCTCTGATTCTTATGCAGTTTTTATGCAGATTCAATAATGGTGAACTGCAACCCACATCTCTTTGTAATCTGGATTCCCCAAAAGCCTTCTTTTATGTTTATTCTAAATGCAATTTCTCTGCAAACCTGTTCCAGTTAAACGGTGTAGAATGGGAGGAAATTAAACAAATACACTGACTATTCTGTTTTTCATTAAAAAAAAGTAATCCCATACAATTGAACTTTTCTTTCCATAGGACTAGATTCATCTGCACATTTGGGTGATTTTCACAATAAAGTCATGCACCAAGCACTGCCTCAATCCCTAGCCCTTAAGTCAGGGTTGCTTAATAAAGACCAACGAGTATTTACTCTACATTGCTGGAGGTATATACTGGAGCAACACACACATAGACTTGTGTCAGTCACAGAGAACTACACCTTAAATTATGAGATATCAAATCTCAGGTTGGTGTGGGAGGTCCTTCTGCGTATGTGTTGCTTTTATTGGTTAGTGAATAAAGGAAATGGCTTGGCCTGATAGAGTAGAACAGAATTAGGCAGGGAAAACTAAACAGAATGCTGGAAGAAAGGAGGCAGAATCAGAGAGAAGCCACGTAGCTCTGTTGGAGCAGGATGAAACTTTATCTTGTAAGTCACAGCCACATGGTAATACACAGATTACTAGAAATGGGTTAAATTAATATGTAAGAGTTAGCCAGTAAGAAGCTAGAGCTAATGGGACAAGCAGTGATTTAATTAATACAGTATCTGTGTGGGTATTTCCAGGCTGAGCAGCCAGGAACCAACAAGCGGCCCCTCCTCCAACATCAGTTGATTCTTGAAGAGACAAGAGCATTCATAGGCTCTTATTACTATGCTTTGTTGCCTCCTCCAGTCTGGTATTGTAGATTTCTTAGGTCACGAGCATATATTGATTTGGTTTTATCCCTAATCACCAATACTAACGAGATCTCAAAACACAGTTGAAAGGCACAGACTGGGGCATTTTTTGTTTCCCTTTCCACCATCTCATAGAAAGTACACTGGATATCTTCAAGTCTCCCTGGGTATTCACCTTGATCTCTGTTTCCACAGCACTCGGTTGGCAGCACCCTTGACCTCAGCGTTCCTCAGGCTGTAGATTAGGGGGTTCAGCATGGGGTTGAAAAGGCTGTAAAACAGGGAAAGGATCATCTGCTGTGTCTCTGGGTTCTGAGACTTGGGAGCCATGTACATGACGATGGCACTGCCAAAGAAGAGCCCGACCACACAGAGGTGGGAGGAGCAGGTGGAGAAGGCCTTTCTGCGACCCTCCCCTGACTGAATCCTCAGGATGGCCATCAGGATGTGTGCATAGGAGACCAGCACCAAGCATAAGGGTCCCACTAAGATGAACACGGAAGCAGCAAAAATGACAATTTGGTTGAGCGTTGTGTCAGCACAGGCCAGCTTGAGGACAGACAGGATTTCACAGAAGAAGTGATTGATTTTGTGGGGCCCACAGAAGGGAAGCCTGAGGATGAGAATTACATGGACCAGGGCTAGGAGAGAGCCACATGCCCAGGAAACAACAGACATGATAGTACACACTTTCCAGCTCATGATGACAGAGTATTGCAAGGGGTGGCAGATAGCCACATACCGATCATAGGACATCATTACCAGGATGAGACACTCAGTGTGAGCAAAAGCCATGTATAAAAATGTCTGCATTATACATGGGGCAAAAGAAATAGTTTTTTTCTCGTGAAGAAGATTTGCCAGCATCTTGGGGACATTGTTGGAAGCATATGAGATATCGACGATGGCCAAATGGGAGAGAAAGAAGTACATGGGGGTGTGCAGTCTAGAGTCCAGCCAGATGAGCCCCAAAATGACTCCATTCCCCAGCAGAGTGAAAGTGTAGAACAGGGAGAAGAGGCCACAGAGAAGCATCTGTATCCTCGGGCTGAGTTGGAATCCCTGCAGGATAAACTCTGGGACCCATGTCTGGTTCTCCATCATACCCTTGTGGCAGTCCCTGTGCTGGTCTCTGCTGGCAGGAGTGAAATGTGCTCTGAGGAGCAAAGGCAAATGTAGATTAGCAAATGTAGATAAGTAGAGGGTTGGTTTATCATGTACACTGTGTGTCTTTTTATTAGCAATCATTTTCAGAGTTGTTAAGTTAGAAGCTTAATCCATAGTAACATAGAATGAAAATCTATTACCGGTAATGCATGATTGCAAGCTTTCATATGATTTTTGTCTTTCTACTTTTTTTTTGGTATTTTTTAAATTTATTTTTTAAAACAATTTTTTCTCATTCTGCATACTAATCACTGTTGAAATAGGAGTGGCGGGGCTGTGTCCCCAGCACCCCGGCCGCCTGCTAGCTTATGCCCGAAATAACAACACACAAACTGTATTCATTTAAAGACTGCTTGGCCCATTTCTATCTAGCCTCTTCTAGGCTAATTCTCACATATTAATTTAGCCCATTTCTAATAATGTGTGTAAGCA
>NW_026068030.1:658462-680912 GCF_014885135.2 Alexandromys fortis | reverse complement strand
GGCAGTCACTATCTGCTTGTCCTGAAGAATGTCTTGCAGACTCTTTCATGAATCAGGAACCCTGAAAGATCATCTCACCTTTACGCAAGTTCAGCAGTCCTCTCTCTGCGGGTTCTTTGTGTCCAGTTTATGCAACAGTTCAGGCAAGAGCAGTTTCTTGCCCAAATAGCTATTAAACTCCATAAGGATCCTCTTCGATGCCAATCTTCCTCTTGAAGTAGATTGGTGATGCCAGGAGCAGAGTGTCTCATTGTCATGAAAAGTCCTAAGTTATTAAAACATTTAATAGCATATTCCGTAGTCTTTGAAAGATATGAAGAATGCCGATCTAACTGAAATATATATCTATATATCTATAAAATCTAACTAACATGACTACAAACTTGGATATTATTAATGATTATCCATTAACAACCTATATACGTTACATTTTGAAACGAAGTACACAATCACAATACCTTAGTCAAGATCAGAAATACATATACATATAATAAAACTGACCTTAAATCTCTATCAATAAAGCAAAATCTATACTAATGATATCTATATCATATCCCCCTTTAAATGTAAAAGAACATTTATAAACAATATATGGGAACATGGGCACAGTTATTTCTCTCCAAACTGCTTCCTGCTGAATGGGGGCTTCGTTAATTAGGTCTTTCATGGTATAACCTGTGTGCTAGTTTCATCTCAGTTGGCAGTTGAGCAAAGTAATTTTCTGAAGATGTTTACAGCAACCCTTCAGGAGGGCGTGGTCTATCATACCATATCGGAATGGAAGAAATGAACAGAGTCTCATCCTCTGTGAAAACAAAAGAAGAAACTCCTTTCCAAAGCATCATGTCCTTAGATCCAAATTTCAAAGCATTTTCAAAATATCTATGTTGAATTAGTTCAGCAGCATTTATAAACAAATATCTTTTGGCAGCTGTTCTCAGCATTCAAACAATTCAAAGAGAGCATAATAGCATACAGTATCAAGATTCTCTGTGTATTTTCCATCTTTGTATGCTTTATTTTAACCTGTATTTCGTTTACTTTTAATTTTATTTTATATTCTCTATATCTTTGTCCTGGAATAACTCTGTAGACCAGGCTGTCCTTGAACTCTCAGAGTTCCGCCTGTCTCTGCCTCCCAGGCATTGGGATTAAAGGTGTATGTACTACACCTTGAACTCACAGAGATCTGTTTGTCTCAGCCTTCTAGGCACTGGGATTAAAGGCGTGTGCTACCACACCTTGAAGTCACAGAGGTCAATCTCCCTCTGCCTCCCAAGTGTTGGGATTAAAGGTGTGTACTACCACACCCAAATATTCTCTTTCTTCCTTATTTTTACTTTTAAGAACTTTTAGCTTGCATATATTTTTAACACTCTATAAATTAAAGTTTTTTTTGTCTTTGAATCTCTTTTTACTGTATCTCTCTCTCTTTTTCTGACCACACGAGCCTTTAAATTACTAAGCAACATGGGTAGAATTAAAGCCGTGGCTTTGCCAGCTAGATCCAGTCCATTCCTTAGCTTTCCAGCCTCATGGCGGAGATACAGGCTGTAGCCATGTTTATAGCCACAACTCTATGGCATTTCAAGGTTCCTGCCAGCCAGCGAGCTACAACAGACAACACTCAAGTCCTCTCTCTGTAGCCGGCCCTCCTGCCTCAGTCAGAGTTTGCCCTGGCAAGATGGCCCAGAAAGCCAGCATTTTTAAACGGCGCAGCTTTTTTCCTGCTACGGCTGAAAACCGAAAAGCATGCATTCAGCTTTTTGTCAACACCGTTTAAGTGTTTTGTGGCAGGACCTCTTAATGAGCTGCAGGGTCTTGCAGCTAAAGCTGAGTCAGGAAGCCTCTCTTAGATGAGAGCGAGTGCTGCTACCAAGAAACCATGCACAAAGCTGTTATTTTGTTCTAGAATTACTTCCCAAGCTGTCTCAGGCTTTATGTGGAAGCAGTTGTCCACGTGGGCGCCTGAATAAGTTCCCTCTCCCTCCCCCTCTCCTGCCCCTCACATTCATTCCTCAGAGAGGGTGAGACTTCCCATGGGGAGTCAACAAAGTCTGGCACATCACTTTGAGTTAGGACCAAGGCCCTCCCCCCTATATCTATGCTAGCCATCAAAGAGAATGGGTTCCACAAAGCCAGTTCGAGCACTAGCAATAAGTTCTGCTCCCACTGCCAGTGCCCCCACACACTGCCTAGTCACACCTGTCACCATCATTCAGAGGGGCTAGTTTGGGCCTATGCAGGTTTCCCTACTATTCCCCAGAGTCAGTGGGCTCTCACTAGCTAGGGTCAGCTGTCTTTATGGGTTTCCCCATCATGGTCTTGACCCCTTCACTGATACTATCACTCCTTTTCTTCGACAGGACTCTGGTAGCTTGGCCCAGTGCCAATGGTAGACCTCTCCATCTGCTTCCATCAGTTGTTAGATGAAGTTTCTAAGGTGATAATTAAGGTAGTCATCAGTCTGATTACAGGGGAAGGCCACTTTAGGTACCCTCTCTACGATTGCTTAGAATATTACCAGGGGTCATCCTTGTGGATTATTTTTGATCACAAGATTCACATTTTCGCTATCATTGTGACAGGCAGCCATTTTGTTTTTCAGAAAAACTAGCTATTTCATTTTTAAAGAAGAGATTGTAGCCATATAGCATACATTTTGTTTTACATTCAGTTTTCATGTTTTGTTCCTCTATTCCCAAATATGTCTTTCCTACTTTACGGATTCGCAGGGTCCATTGCACATGGACATGACTAAAGGTAAGTATGCAAATGAGTTATTTAAGAAGTGATTACAAATGCAATGTCGGAGAGAGTTTTACTCTGTGTTTACTAGTCTTAATGCTTCAGCAAATAAAGCTTATATTCATTTTGTTTTTGATGTTATACCCCAGCTCTGGCTATTTACTTTGGAGGAATGAGGAAAGAATGGCATAGGTAACATGGCCAGCAGTGCTTGTTCCTGTGACCATCAGCAGAAGTAGTTCTTGAGCTAGTGTTAAGGTAAGAGGTTATTTAATCAAAGATTAAACAATGTGATTTTCTTACTCCTACATCATCTCACTCCTTTTCAAAGCTGCTTTTTCAGGATGCTGTTCCTGGGACAGTAACCCACACAGTTTAATACCTAATTCAGTGGGTAGATGGACGGATGGATGGCATGAATGGAATTTGTATTGCATTAAGAATAAAATGAAAAGGATATGCTGCATATTACTCAATTTTTTCAACTTTCCTTCTAGTTTCCATCTCACCACAAATATTGCTATATGGGCTACGGGAATGAAGGAATTGACTATTCCATACAAATACACAAATACTAAATGACCAAGGGATCACTCTCAAGGTGAAGTTTATGACTCAATGTCTGCAAATGCCCACTCCACCTTAAGCACAGAACACTCATCACTCAGAATTTGAACCCATGCTTCCCATTCAGTGTACTGATTTGTTTCCCTCAGACCAAGCTTTACTTCAGTAAACGGCTGCACTTTGCAAAAGACCCTGTACTAGGCTGTACTAGGGTTGGGTTCGCATCATAAAGGTGATCACGTTTCTAGAAAGCTGCACTGTTAGAGGAGATTCCAAAGTCAGATTTGAGAATCTTACCTTTTCTAGTGACTTGTGCAGAAAGACTTCCCACATACAAGAATTCTCACTATGCTCTGGATGAGAACTCATGCAGGGTCTGGAGCCTGCAGGGTGATGAGAATACCCGTGAAGTAGGTTTTATGGTGGGCTCATCTTCACCAAGCCTTCCCTGATTATCTCCAAGAGTCCCTGAGGGGACAATGATCCCTAAAGCTCACATTTAATGTGTATCAGGAGAGCATAGTGCTGTTTATCATTCTGTCTTTGCTTTTGTGGGCTTTGGGGATGGATGTTTAGAGGAAAGAACAGACAGGTGATGATGCAATACCCAACTGTATCAATACATAGTAACTTCTTCCAGTAAGAGGAGCACGCACTCTTGGGACCATGCTACAGATTATACTCCCAGATGGTAATGGATTCATGAGCTTTTGTCTTGCCTCATAGTGGCTTAAGTAGGGCTGGCAAAAAGCATAATATGCATTATCTTTATGTTTACTCCTGAGACAATTCCAACAATGATTTTGATATATAAGAAAAAAAGCAAAACATTTTAACTGTCCATCTCACACTGTGATACACACACACACACACACACACAAACACAGTCAGGTCATTCCATATAGTGCTTGAATTATAGCACTATAATATATGTAGGAAGAAAGGAAACACAGAAGCCAAAGTAAAGCTGGCCTTGAGATATTATGACTTAATTCTCTGGCGTTTAGAGGATGGAATTTATCTAATCCCCATCATTCTGATAATATGACTATAAAGTGCAGTGATGTGCAGTGAAATTGGTGATCAGTAATTCCTCAGCAGTAGTGGAACACACCTTTAATCCCAGCACTAGGGAGGCAGAGGCAGGTGGATCTCTGTGAGTTTGAGGCCAGACTGGTCTACAGAGTGAGTTCAAGGACAGGTTTGAAAGCTACAGAAGAACCCTGCCTGGAAAAACCATAATAATAATAATAATAATAATAATTATAATAATAATAATTATAATAATAATAATAATGCCTCAGACTTAGAGAGATTTTTATTCATATTCATGTGGTAAAATATAAATAAAGGATCCTTTAACGTTTTTTGACTTTCATGTGTATATGTTGTTTAGGTGAAGATTTATAGAGAAATAGGAAAGACTAATCAGAATAAGATTCAAACTTCAGTGGAGAAAGCTTCATGCTGTTAATCTGTGAGCTACAATAGGGAAGTGGAGGAACTCCGCTGTTTCACATTTCAGCAAAAAGGAGCATACTTAAAGGTCAGGTTTCAAGAAGAGTACGCATTTGAGCATGATGGATGTGCTATGCTTGTGGAATATATACAAGGGTTTGTGAAACAAGGAATTTGCTGCTCTATTTTAGAGTTCATTAAAGAAACCTATGTAATATGATTGAGCATCTTTTGGGTATAAGTCCAAGAGCAGTACTGCTGGATCCTGAGGTAAGCTGATTCCCAATTTTATGAGAAACCACCATACTGATTTTCAAAATGGTTGTACAAGCTAGCATTCCCAGCAGTAATGGATGAGTGTTCCCCTTACACTACATCCTCTCCAGCATAAAGCTATCATTAGTGTTTTTTTTTTTTTTTTATCTTAGCCATTCTGACTGGTGTAAGATGAAATCTCAGAGTTGTTTTGATTTGCATTTTCCTGTGGCTAAGGATGTTTAACATTTCCTAAAGTGTCTTTCATCCATTTGAGATTCATCTGTTGAGAATTCTCTATTTAGTTCTGTACCCCATTTTTAAATTGGGTTATTTGGAATTTTGATGTCTAATTTCTTGAGTTCTTTATATATTTTGGAGATCAGTCCTAAGAAAAACATATAAATCCAAATGGAAAATCAGGATCACCTGATAAAATTGGGACCATATGGGTGTGGGGTGGGGAGAAGTGAGGATGGAAGGGAAAGAGGAGGGGAGAAGGAGAGGGGCAAAAAGAACCTGAGGGAATGGGATAGTCAGGATGGAGGAGGACAAAGATGAGAGCAAGGAAAACAATATCTTGATTGAGGGTGCTCTTATAGGGCCAGCAAGAAACCTGGCTCTAGAGAAATTCCAAGGAATCCACAAGAGTGAACCCAGCTAAGAGGTTTAAGCAATAGAGGAGATGGTGCCCAAACTGGCTTTGCCCTGTAGTCAGACTGATGATTATCTTAAATCTCACCATAGAACTTTCATCTAGCAACTGATGGAAACAGAGGCAGAGCCCTGCATTAGAGCACAGGACTGAGCTTCCAAAGTCCAGTTGAAGAGTGGAAGGAGTGAGAATATGAGCGGAGGTCAAGACCGTGATGGGTACACTCAACTGAAACAATCTACCCAAGCTAATGGGAGATCACCGACTCCAACCAGACTGGGAAGGATTACAAGCATAGGACCAAACTAGTCCCTCCAAATGTGGCTGACAGTTGCATGGCTAGGGCAGACTGAAAGGCCACTGGCAGTGGCACCAGGGTTTATTCCTACTGCTTATACTGGCTTTTTGGAAACCTATTCTTTTTGGATGGATACTGTGCTCAGCCTAGATATAGTAGAAAGGGCCTTGGACCTTACCCAAAGCAATGTGCTTTACCTCTCTGAAGGTTGGATGGGGGTGAGGTGGGGAAGAAAGTAGAGGGAATGGGAGGAGGAGAGAGAGTGGAAACTTGGATTGGTATGCATAGTAAAAAATGATAGTTTGTTTTTAGAGAGAAAAAGAAATGAAAAAAAAAACCTGGATAAAAGATATGTATTTGGGATACATCTGATTGTCAAGGCCCTGGTAATAAATAATATAAATTAAAGATGACACAGTACATAGAAAGAATGGGTAAATAAAATGTGGTACATTTACACAATGGAGACTACACAGTGGAAAAAAATTATTGTCATGAAATTTGCAGGCAAATGGGTGGATCTAGAACACATCATATTGAGTGAAGTAATCCAGATCCAGAAAGACAATTATCATATGTACTCACTCATAAGTGGCTTTTAGACATAAAGCAAAGAAAAACCAGCTTACAGGCCATAACCCCAGAGAACCTAAACAACAAAGAGGACCCTAAGAGAGACATACATGGATCTAATCTGCATGGGAATTAGAAAAAAAAAAAACAAGCTCTTCTGAGTAAACTGGGAACATGGGGAAGAGGGTAAAGGGGGAGTGGGGAGGAAGGGAGGAAAGTTGAGAAAATAATAGCTCAATAAAAACAATAGAAAAGAAAGAACATGAAGATCATTTTAGGATGGTTAGTGGTTTAGAGATGTGGAATAAAATGATCACTTCAATCATAAGCACTTTTGATGCCTTTTCAGAAACAAGAATATTTTTCATGGACAAAGATATATTGTAGTTATTTTAATTTCATAAATGTATTATAAAAGATTTACAAATAAAGACACTGCACACTGAAATTAACCAGACTTAAATCTATACATCTCAATAAAGTTTTATATACTTAGAATAGCCATTGTGAAGCTGTGGAGCTTCCCGCTGGGTTTTACACATTCACTGTTGAGTATATTTTTATATATAATCTATATAAATATAAACAATAAGCATTATAATAAATATAAAATAAAACTGGAGTTACTAGAAACCATCACAGTCCCAGGACAAAGATACAACATATCTTAGCATCGTTTCCCATTTTCTCTGACCTGCACAGAGTGATTTTTCAGAAACAACTAATCTTTCTTTCCAAAGAGCCTGTCATTAGCCTGTCAACCAAACTTTCAATACATGCTTGCACTCAGAAAATTAAAAGTACTTGCTGGCAGTTCTGCCTCAAGTCTCTAGATTTGGGGCGGGAAGAATTTCACTCGTGAGCCAGCCTGGAGCCTCTGGCACTAGGCAATCAGGCAATATTATAATTCTTGAAAGCAGGGTCCTGCCTAGTAACGTAACAGACTGAGTGGGACAAGGAGACCTGGCGCCCAGACGTGTGGCTAACTGAATCCACAAAAAGCCTGAAAAAGCTTGGGAAAGAGTAAAGCATGTTTTCTTGGTAGCAGCAGTTTCTCGGGTCTCCTCTGCTTGTTAGAAGCAAGCAAGCACTCTCATCTAAGAGAGGCTTCCTGACTCAGCTTCAGCTGCAAAACCCTGCAGCTCATTAAGAGGTCCTGCCACGAAACACTTAAATGGTGTTGGTGAAAAGCTGAACGCATGCTTTTCCGTTTTCAGCCATAGCAGGAAAAAAGCTGTGCCGTTTAAAAATGCCGGCTTTCTGGGCTGTCCTGCCACGGCAAACTCTGACTGAGGCAGGAGAGCCAACTACCGAGAAGACGACTTGACTGTTGTCTGTTGTAGCTCGCTGGCTGGCAGGGACCTTGAAACGCCATAGAATTGTGTCTATAAACAAGGCTACAGCCTGTATCTCCGCTATGAGGCTGGAAAGCTAAGGAATGGACTGGATCTAGCTGGCAAAGCCACGGCTTTAATCCTACTCATATTGCTCAGTAATTTAAAGGCTCCTGTGGTCAGAAAAACAGAGAGAGATACAGTAAAGAGATTCAAAGATAAAGAAAATGTTTAAATGATTTACAGTGTGTTAAAAATATATGCAAGCTAAAAGTTAAAAGTTCTTAAAAAAAAAGTAAGAAAAAGAGAAGTTGTGTGTGGTAGTACAGGCCTTTAATCCCAACACTTGGGAGGCAGAGGGAGCTTGACCTCTGTGACTTCAAGGTGTGGTAGCACACGCCTTTAATCCCAGTGCCTAGAAGGCAGAGACAAACAGATCTCTGTGAGTTCAAGGAGAGCCTGGTCTACAGAGTTATTCCAGGTCAAAGAGATACAGAGAATATAAAAGTAAAAATAAACGAAATAGAGGTTAAAATAAAGCGTACAAAGATGGAAAATACACAGAGAATCTTGATACTGTATACTATTATGCTCTCTTTGAATTGTTTGAATGCTGAGGAAGGAGCAACAGCTGCCAAAAGATATTTGTTTATAAATGCTACTGAACTAATCCATCGTAGAGATTTTGATGCCTTGACTTTGAAATTTGGATCTAAGGACATGATACTTTCAAAAGGAGTTTCCTATTTTGTTTTCACAGAGAATGAGACCCTGTTCATTTCTTCTATTCCGATATGGTATGATGGACCACGCCCTCCTGAATGGTTGCTGTGAATACCTTCAGAAAATTGCTTCACTCAACTGCCAACTGAGATGGCCCTAGCACACAGGTTATACCATGAAAGACCTAATTAACGACGCCCCCATTCAGCAGGAAGCAGTTTGGAGAGAAATAACTGCGCCCATATTCCCAAAAATTATTTATAAATGTTCTTTTACATTTAAAGGGGGAGATGATATAGGTATGAATAATTTACATTGATATGGATTTTGCTTTAGTGATTTCAATTTAAGGTCAATTTTGTAATGTATATAGGTTGTTAATGGATAATCATTATAATAGTCAAGTTTGTAGTCATGTTAGTTAGATTTTCTAGATATATAGATATATATTTCAATTAGATCAGCATTCTTCATATTTTTCAAAGACTATGGAATATGCTATTAAATGTTTTAATAACTTAGGACTTTTCATGACAATGAGACACTCTGCTCCTGGCAGCACCAATCTACTTCAAGAGGAAGATGGGCATCGAAGAGGATCCTTATGGAGTTTGATAGCCATTTGGGCAAGAAACTGCTCTTGCCTGGACTATTGCATAAACTGGACACAGAGAACCCGCAGAGAGAGGACTGAACTTGCCTAAAGGTGAGATGATCTTTCGGGGTTCCTGCTTCATGAAAGAGTCTGCGAGACATTCTTCAGGACAAGCAGATAGTGACTGCCTTTGAAATTTCCTGCTTTGTGGAAATGTCTGCTGGAAACTATGGGCCTGTAGGCCGAAGATGGATGCCCCAACGGTACAGAGGAACTTTGGGTGACTGTCCAGGCAGCGAGATGTCTCTGTCATTTCTAGAGCTTTGGATGTTAAGTTAAAGCCTTCTTTTTTTTTTTTTTTTTTGTTTAAACAGAAAAAGGGGAAGTGATGTGGGAGTGTCATATCAATCTGTTGATTTCATTGGCTGAGCAATAAAAGAAACTGCTTGGCTGGCCCTCATAGGTTAAAGCATAGATGGGAGGAGAAAACAGAATAGAATTCTGGGCGGAAGAGGAAGTGAGGTCAGACTCTGCTCTGCTTCCGGAGAGACCGGACAGCTCTGCTGGAGCAGAGACGCCATGCTTGCCATGCTACACTTTCCCAGGATGGACGAAGGCTAGAATCTTCCCGGTAAGCGCACCTTGGGGTGCTTACACGCATTATTAGGAATGGGCTAGTCCAGGTGTGAGAATTAGCCTGTAAGGGCTAGAGTTCATGGGCCAAGCAGTTCTTAAATGAATACAGTTTGTGTGTTGTTATTTCGGGCATGAGCTAGCCAAGCGGCCGGGGTGTTGGGGACGCAGCCCCGCCGCTCTTATTCCAACAGAGACCCACATGTAGCACTCGGCAGACAGGGCGCTATTACGGCGAGCAAAGGTATGGTGCCCTACGGGAGAGAGAGAGAGCCAGGACACATGGTTCATGTCCAGTGGACAGAGGCAGATATGGAGAGGTAAAAGAGGTGAGAAGCAGACTGACGTGGGTGACTTCATTGCCAGCTAGGGCCATGGTGACGTCTGAGCCTAGGCTGCTGCTGGGGCTCATGTGTGGGTCCGTGGCTCTGATGCAGCCATAGTCTGTTTTGATCTCTGTGGCTCCTGATACCACCAAAGACTGAAAAGACAGGGCTGTACAGAGTGGGCCCCGCCCCCTCATTGGCTGCTGCATTATGGAGCACTGTGGTCCTGCCTCCCACCTGCTGAAGCACTCGGAAGAGAGGGCCCTACACCTTATGTGTGCAGCACGATAGAGCTGATACCCTCTTCGCAGGAGCAGGGGCTAGCTGGCCCGAGGGAGTGAGAATTCGCAGGCAATACCTGCCATGTGGTGAGGGAAAGATACCTCCCTTTGTCCTTTGCCACTTGCAGCAGGTAGGGGACCTGCCACAGCCCCTTACCAGGTGCAGCGCTTGGAAGAACAGGCCCTGTGCCTCCTCTGGGCACTACAGTAGAGCTGATGCTCTAAACAAGAGTAGAGGTGAGTCCTGAGGCTGTGAGAGAGACATAGCTGGCAAAACCTCTGTTGTCTGTGGTGTAGCAGAAGGAAAGATGCCCACCTCCCTTACCCCTATTGCCTCCAGTTGCCTAGGGAGCTTACCCTTCCCTTTACCAGCTGGAACTTAGCAGCCCGCTCTGCACTTCACCTGGGCAGCACAGACCCTGTTGACAAGGAGAGGGGGAGTGAGAGGGGAGCGAGCAGGTCAGAGAAGGGAGTGGAGGAGATCTGGTCCCGCTTCTCATCTGCCATATGACTACATGAACTGGGGAGCGATTCCCCTCCCCATTCCCCATTCCTGAGGCAGGTGGAGAGCTGGCCCTGAAGTCATAAGAGCAGGAGGGCTGCCCCTGCCCCTCACCAGCTGCAGCACTCAGGAGAGCAGGTCCTGCATCCTGCCTGGGCAGCATGATAGAGCTCACCCTGTTGGCAGAGATGCAAGTGAGCCAGCCTCACTCAGGAGAGGCGTGGTTGGGGAAGAGTTGCCCCCAAGAAACTCCTTGCCCCTTGCTGCCTGCATCAGATGAGGGAGCTGACCTTCTCTCTTACCAGCTGTGGCACTCAGCAAAGTGGCTACATCACTTCCTCATTGCTGCAAGGGATGCGGGATGAACTAGGTAAGGCAATGCAGGAGAGCTCACCCTGGTGGTGAGGACAAGGGAGAGCTGGAGGGCTGATCAATCCTGTAACTATCCAGGCCCAGAACCAGGGTTGAGCTGGCCCACCCCAACATCCACCCCGCCTATGATCTGCAGGAGCATGTGAAAGGACCAATCCTGAAGACCCAAAGCTGCAGGACCTCCAGGACACAGGGAAACAAAAAGATATTGAAAAGGAGTCCCAGTTGGGCCCTACATCAATAGTGTAGCAGAAACCTGAGGCCTCGAAACAGACCAATGACACTTTGCAATGAACACATGGGTAAAAGGGTTTACTGCGTGACTGACTGTGTCACAATAAAGCTTCTGCGACAGATTAATTTTTTTCCTTTTGTATTTTTTCTTATAAATTTTATTTAGGGGGCTGGTTGTAAGGGCAGAGGGCAGATATGAATAAACAGGGAAATGAATGAGGTCAAAATGCATGATGTGAAAGACATAAAAAAGTATAAAGAAAGCTAAAAAAGTAATTGCTACCAGATAAATAAAATCAGAGCTGATGAGAGAATATGCTGCCATGAAGTGGATGAGTGTATAATCAGTGATTGCAGAAGTAAGGCCATGGACAGGTCTCCCTGGCAGAAATCAACTGTGTTAGAACAGAGAGAGCTTCTAGCACTGCCCCAGAAGCACACCTTGTGCTCTGGCCACTGACACATTTGTAATCTCTCAACGCATTCAGAATAGGCTGGTGGTGAGAAAAGTCATGGAATTTTCTTCATGCCTCCTCCAATATGGAATTAGAGTCCCTTCAACTTCTTACATCTCCCAAGATCATAGCAGACCCAAAGAAAAAGAAAAGGAACAATGACACCTTCAAACACAGAAAAGTCAGTGCTATATACAAAAGGAATTAAAGGGTATTAATAATATGATTCCCAAAGATGAACTGCCTATCTGTGAGTTTCTTTTTTTCTTTCTGTTTTGAAAACCATAAATCCTCCCATCACCCCTACTTCCACCACCTTTCCACTGCTCAGTATTTGGTGTGGCTTATGTATCATATAGGAGTGTTTTTCAAAGCACGGTCCAAAGACAGTGTTTTATTTCTGAATGAGCCAAAAACACATTACAAAATTTAAAGTTTAGGAAGAACCATAAAGAGATTTCATCCAAGACTCTCACATTCACAGTAAGTATTCTCAAGTTAGAAGGGTGAGGGTTTTCCAAGATCAAGAGCAGATTTAAGATAGCTCAGGCATCTCAACCTGCTTGAGTTAATATGAGGTGCTTCTTTTCTTCTGAGTTTCTTTCCCCCTGTCCTGTTAAGTTTTATTACTTCCCTTAAATTACTTTTGTGTTTTGAGACAAGGTCTCACCTTGTAGCTCTGGCTGCCTCAGAATCATGGATAGCTTTCCTACCTTAACCTTCTAAATGCTGAGATTCCAGACGTGAACTACAAAAACACAGTTTTTAAACAACAAATATTTCATGAAAGTATAAAAAGTTACTAATATATAATATCCTTGATATATTCTCAATATTTGCTATGAAATAAGCCTAAGCATGATTCATTCACTGACTTATTCATTTAGCACACACTATCTGTGGATTTTTGGACAAGGACATAAACTAGACACAGTTGCTGTTCAGAAAGGAGCTTTTAACAGAGGAGACAAAAAAAAAAAGCAATGTAAAGCAACTGTGTGATTTTACTTTGTGACATGTGCTGCTTTGCTAGATATTGGTAGTGTCACTGGTGACAAGAATACAAGAGAACACTAGGCCATAACACACTCCTGGCATTAAGGGCAAGAAAATGTAGAGAACTGGAGGCTGGAAAAAGCTGAGCATCATACAGCACATTGTTCTGGTCATTGTCTTTTTGGCCCTGACCAGAGAGAAAAAACAAGGATGTGGTTAAAGAAGCAGCAGGACAAGAGGATCTTGTGTCTTCAAATATTTAAGGGGAAATTGGAGTTTACATTGTAGAAGATTGGGCAACAAAGATTTCAAGAGATTTTAAAAAAAGAAGGAAAATGTTTTATATTGTTTATGACAAATATATTATTGAATTTTTATTTCATATTTTCTATTTTATTTGTTAGTGTATATGTGTATTTGGCTGTATGTAAACTTGTTGTCTTTGCTCTGGCAGGTGATGTCACTGAACAGCAGGACTGTGAGGCACTCAGATATTGCGATTCCTTGGCTTAAGTTCTTGTTTTTTAACTCCTAACATTTTCACTCTCTCCTCCATTTCTATGTTTGTGAACTGTGGGTTGAATCCAGGGCCTCCTGCTTGCTGGTCCAGCACTCCACGTGTAAGCTCTATCCTAGCTCCTCTCACCTTCCCATTTCTCTCTTTCTTCCCTTCCCATTTTTTCTCTTATCTTATCTCCCTGCTTCCTTGCTAGTCTTCTTTCTTCCTGACACTGCCCCTTTGCTTCTGTGCTCTCTCTGACCTTTCTCCATAACAGGATACCTTCCCTCTTCAGACTATAAATTGTGTCCAGTCATGATTTGACCACAAACTAATGAAGAATTTCAGACAAAAGAATTTTGGTATTAAGGTTAAAAATAGCAAAGACAGATGATTCTAAAACAAATGAATAAAACAGAACAAGAAAAATCCCAAAACCATTATCCTGAAGGTCCAGTGTTAGCTAATTCATGGTCTCCTTGATTCCCTGCCTCCCCGTCTTGGAGAAGTGGGAAGAATATAGTGGTTAAGTCAGAGTCTATTGACATATCTTTCCATCCGTATCCAAGATATTAAGAAAATATCATATTAATTTTAATTCATTCTTCCTTCTTTCTCAACCAATAGCTAGTAGGTTGATCTTTAGTAGTTAAATAATTGCTTTTCCCTAAACGTCTGCAGTGAGTTACTTGCAAGTTGTCAATGATTTTCATCATATAGTGGTTATGGCTATGAATAGTCTCAGAAGAGTCAGGAGACTTTGTTCCTCAATAATAACTCCTGTAAAACACTTGACATATCTGAATATTCATCAAAGAGTTGTTGATCAAACAAGTAAAAAGATTTCATCTTTTAATAACTCAAATAAGAATAAATCAAAAGAAAATCCAGGAGTATGGGAAGCTAATGTTGAGACTATGTGTTTTTCTTCAACTGCCATGATTAAGGTCTAGGTGAGATCCACATTATTTAATGATGTCTGATATGAAAATGTCCTCCCACAGAATCTTAAATGGCCTCAAAGACTCAAGGTTCTGAGATACCTCACCTTGGTCATATAGAGAAAATCAAATGTCTGAGATGTGCCTGCCCAATCCCCATCATCTGAACTAGAACATAGAAGATGCATTGTCTATTACAGTGAAATTCTCAGTGGCCAGTGATGGATAAATTCCTTTGGCATATACTAGAAAGTTCTGGTTTAAACTTACATATTTTCCTCGGTATATACTTTGTGTCAATGTATGCTTCGCTGTTTTCTGTATACAAAATCCTTGACCTGAGTTCATGTTTATTTCTAGAAAGATAATCCCCACTTTAGTAGCTTAATAAGTAATGGTAACAGACACATAGGTTCAGGGCTTAGAGTCTGCTAGGAACTGGGCTGGAAAACTTTCCTATGCATTCTGTGCAGCAATTGCAAAATACATCCTCAAAATGGAATGACTGCATATGAATCAGAACCTTAAAAATCCAAGAGATTAAAGGAATCTCAAACCTTAAACTTGGGTATGAGTAACTCTAAACCCGTGCCTTTAACTATCACATTGTTCTTTGTCTGGCGTGTTGCACTGTGAGAAACTCAGAGACATGTTGATGTACAAGCCATATGGCCAGACACTCTGCTGTCTGCTCAGCTTCAATAATCCTTATGTTTATTACACAGAACATCTTGGGAAGTGCTTTGGCATACATGCTTGTGGTAGAAAAAAAGGAAAATCATCACTTAGAACTAAATTTGCTAACTTTACAGATTTTAATATAATAGCATTCATACTGTAACATTTCCTATGATGCTTACAATTTACCGTAATGATCTAGGTAATCTATCAATGCAAATAAATACAATAATATTTTACCATGTTAACAAAACATAATTAGTGAATTATTTCTTAGATGGCTATTTTTTCCATGAAATAAATAATAATATTTTTTTGTGAACAAAAACGATTTTTGTACTTTGGCTTAACTTTTTAATTTTCAGATTGAAGCTTGCTGAGTAAAATTAGAAACACATTCATATTTATGACTTGAGTAGGTAGAAGTAGTGACCTGAGTCTTATTTTATTACTTGTATTACTGTGGGTAAAAGTCTAATATGCAGGAACCATTTCTTCATCTGCAAACTGGGTACAATACTGACCAACACTGGGAGTCCTAATTGGAGCAAGATGAAAGGACAAATAGACAATTAGGCCATTGGACTTTCATTTTTCTTGAGTAACTTGTCTACACCCCTTGTTCACTTGACGCATCTTTCTGCCAATAGCGCACATCCTAGGGCCTAGCTGATACATGCTGAATGCTTGCTGAGTGAGTGATGGACTGAAAGAAGCGTGAGGAGGTACTATTATTATTTAGATTAAAAGTATTTATTTGTTCTTATTTTATGTGTGTGGTTGTGCTGCCTGCATGTATGTCTGTGTGTGAACCATAGGTCTATGGTGTCTGTGGAGACCAGAAAAGGACATCCAGTCCCCAAGAGCTGTCCTTGCAAATGCTTGTGGGCTGCCATGTGGATGCTGAGAACTGGACACAAGTCCTCTGTAGGAATAATGTATTCTTAATAGCGGACCCCTCTCTCTAGTCCCACTCATGCTACTTTTTATTAAGATTTATAGATGCTGTGTTCACTTGTTGTAAATAAATTTCCCATTTAATGTTTGAGTTCTTATGGCAGAAGCTTTGTAATTTCTTTAGCCATTTCATTATTTTTACACTTCATAAACTCACCCAGTCATATCATATGTTCAATATTTCCCTTGTTTTTGGCTGAAAATAAATTAAGCCAATCTAATTAAAATTTGAATTTAAAAAATTAGTTCATGTGGAGAATTCCAGCATTACTAAAGAAAGGGCATCCAAACATTTGATACTGGCAAAAATGGTTTTGAAAAGTGTAAAACTTACAGTTCATAGTTTGAAACTGAGGTTTTAACATTTTAATGCAAATTGTAAAGGACAATTTCACCTTAAAAATGAATTTCTTTTCTTCATCATTCTGTTAAAAGTAAGCTAATTTTAAGCAGTTTACAGAGAAAAACTTAGCAAAAACACTACCCAGACCTCCCAGAACTTCTTCAAGTCTCTTCTAACAAGTGCACCGTCTCGTCCACTGTCCTTGTCTTCAGAACTATCTTAAAGCAAACAGCAGATAAGCCTCTCATCACCACTCAGTTCTCCAACATGAACTTCATGACCACAGACACGATCTCACACAGCTGCCACACAATGTGCTGAGCTATGGAGAAAACATTTCTGAAACCATTGTCTCGTATACAGAGGCTGTGGGACTTCTCCAGCAGGGTTTCTTTTACTTTTTCCTCATTATCTTGCATTATTTGTCCATTTTACATCCTCTTCTAGGCACTCAGTCTTTCTATGACTTTCACATCCTCAATAATTTTAAAGATTATGGACCTGTGTTCTGTAATGTGTGCCTCTATCTGATCCAATGATTCCTAACAGACAGAGGTTAGAGCTGCTTGTCCAGAGCATGTAAGGAATTATCTGGGATATTGTCTATACATCAGAAGCCATGCGGTATTGAACCAATTGCTCCTGGTAACATTTTAACTTCAATAATACGTTGTTGTAAGGCTTTTTGACCATAAAGCCTCCTGTTCTCTTTGTGGTTCATTAGGGTTTATGATAGATATTTTCATAGCATGGGGACATTTTGATTCCTATCAGAGATTTAACACAAGGTTTAACTTATCTTGTAGATCCATTACAAACACCAATACTGTAAAGCTGCCAAATGAAAACTTATTTCCACAGTTGCTTTGCATTTATGACCATCGTTCCTGTAAGAGGGAACTTTTTACATTTTCACTGTTTTATATTCATTTAGATCAGCATCAACTCAGGAATGTGATGTGGGAGTTCCCTCTGTATGCTGTGATTACCATTAATGAATAAAGAAACTGCTTTGGGCCTATAGTGGGGCAGAACTTAGCTAGTTGAAGAAAACTAAACTGAATGCTGGGAGAAAGGAGGCAGAGTCAGAGAGAAGCCATGGAGCCACTGCTGGAGACAGGCATGCTAAAACTTTACTGATAGGCCACAACCTTGTAGTGATGCACAGATTAATGGAGATAGGTTAAATTAAGATGTAAGAGTTAGCCAATAAGAAGCTAGAGCTAATGGGCCAAGAAATAATTTAAATAATATAGTTTCTGTATAGTTATCTTGGTTCTGGGTGGCTGGGACAAATAAGCGACCTCCTCCAACAGGAATGTTTGTGGGTTGTCATCTAATCCTTTCCTGGTGTCCTTCCCCCATCCTCTCCCCTTCCTCCTATTTTCTTCTTCTTCATCACCTCTTTGTTTCTTCATGGGTTCTTGTGTGGCCCAGGCTGATGTTAAACTTGTGATATACACAGATCTGGCCTTGAGCTTCTGATCCTCTTCTCTCTATCTCCCAAGTACTATGATTTTGGAGACAGTGAGAGTCCCTTCTGGGTAGTATCAGTTCCCTCAATCACACTCCATCATTCTTGGAGAAATTTCTTAGTTTCTGGTATACACAACATCATATAAATGGCATCTTGTATATTTTTGTTCTGGGATGAACCATTTATTCAAGCAGTCCTGATGCTCTGTGTAAGAACTGCTTACAATTCATGACCTGGCTCTCAGTGTGCTCAATGAAAACAGGAAACCAGTTCTTCTAGAGTGGCACAGTTGCATACTTATACACATATCCACAACTATTTCTGTATAAGCATTTAAAAAGCATAGATTTCCCCAAATAATAAATTGTTCTTAGGGTGAAAATGTGTCGCTCTTTGAAAAAATCACAGTGAAAAGGGGCTGCTAAGAACGCTCATTTTGTAAAGGGGTCTGCTGTCAAGCTTGCCCACCCTAAGTTTGATCACTGGGACCTATACAGTAGAGAGACCCAATGTCCTGCAAGTTTTCCTCTGACTTCTTTCTACATTTGTACTCACCTCCCTAGCAAAATAAACAGATAAGTGTATAAATTATTTTGAAGAAAATTTCAAGTTCTTTTTAAAGCAGAGAATATTGATTGCCTTTTAAAAGTAAAAACTACCATATTCAACAAAACATTAATTATTCAAGAATATGTGTGATATAGTGTATACGTACTGTGTGTTAACTAATGGCACCATTGGAGCAGCTTCATTACGCATTGTATTTCTGACAAAGAACCTGTATTCAGAATATCTAATGGAAATGTATAATTTAATAAGAATATAAATGGCCTAACTTAAAGGAAGTAAATGTTCCGAGCTGATACCTGGCAGAATAAAACATGCAACAGTTAAGAAGCACAGTGAAGGACTTCACCACGCAGTCCTGCCACGGTGTGCTGTGCTGTGCTGTGCTCCCCCATGTACACCTGCTGTGCTGTGCTCCCCCATGTACACCTGCTGTGATGTGCTGTGCTCTACTATGCAATCCTGCTGTGATGTGCTCCACCCTGCAGTCCTGCCATGATGTGTTGCACTGCCGCAGGTCCAAGAGAAACACGACAAACCAGTCAGAGACTAAAATTTCCTCATACACAATTTAAAATAAGCCTTAATAGTTAAAAAAAATATTTTAAAAAGTGTATGTGTATTTGTGCATGGTCATGTGTATTTATGTGTGGATGCCCTAAGGGCTAGAGAGGACATCTGATCCACTAGAGCTGAAATTATAGGTGATTCTGAGCTACCCGTTGTGGTGCTAGGAACTGAACCTGGGTCCTCTGTAAGAACAGTAAACTGTCTTAACCACTGAGGTCTCTCTCCATCACCCTGATCTTTAATTTCTGTAGGTTGATTATCTCAGCTATTTGCCATGGTGACAGAAAGCTGACCAAGAAAATATAAACTGGGACAATAGTCACTGTCATGTAACATATATACTCACCAATGACACAGAGATCTCACTAGGTGGAGCAGCAAGCAAACCTTCAGTACATTTCTCAGAGATAGAAGGTTTATGTCTTGCACAAAAGCATGCTCAGAAATGTTCGCAGTAGCTCTTAAAAATATTAGGAGACTTTAATTATAGTATTCAATCATGGTGCTATGGAAGGGACGTTCGGTGAAATTTAATATCAATATTCAGAGAAATTTGAATTCAGGGAAAATGAAATGAGATCATATCCACCACTCATTACCCCCTCTGAACTCTTCCCACTCCTGCGACCCTCTTCTTTACAAGTTTTTCCCTCAAATTTCCATGCCCCACTCCACTTTGATCTGTTGTGTTTAATTAGAATTGCTTTTATAAGCATGGGCAGGGGGCTATTTTTGGAGCATACAGACAGTGTCAGCATCAGAAAGTTGTCCTCCGGCCTCCACACACAGAAACCATGGTGTTTCAGTGCCCTCTCACCCACTAAATAATTACATTTTTTTTGTTTTGTTTTTAACGTCATTATATTTCATTAATTGGTCACAGGGACAAAACCTTTGTTCTACAAAGCAGCTTAAACTAAATAATTTTCATTGTGAGGTAACTAATCAATTCAATCAAAAATTTTAGCTGTTTTTTGGGGGAGAGAGGTTTATATATACACACTGAGGCCTGATATTCTAGGCTTTGAGGATCAACCAACATATCCATTGAGTTAAGTGAAGCTGTTGGCAGTCTGTGTCTGAGCACAGAATTCCTAAGACAGAACACATGGGGCCGATTGAAGACTTGGCCAGTACTGGAGCGCCTCCTGATGCTGACAGGATACAACTGAGTGGCCCAGAACCTGCACCCCAATCAAAACATTAATTGGGAAAGCCTTTCCGATAAAGGGTCCGTTAAAGCTCTGGGTTTTCTGTCTGCCTCCTGTCTTCTGAGGCTGTGACTGGGTCCAGGGGGGTTTCCAGTTGAAAGGAATGTGTGTCTCTGAGCCTGTCCAAGGTAACTTCGGGTTTCTCAGAAGTTTCCAAACCGTGGCTGCCCTGGATTTCCTGCCCACTCCTCCAGGGTCAGGAGCCCTTTAGAGAACTCATTAAAGACACACAGCTTTCCAGTGCCGCCTCTGGCATCTTGGCAAAGATGAAACGGGAAGGAAAAAAAAAAAAAAAACCTTTTTAATTGATCTCCAAGGAATAGAAACCATGGCAAGATTTAAAAAGTGTCATGAAAAATATCTCCTTGTGGGGTTCATTAAAAGTTTAGCCCTATTAATTACAAAAGCAGTCCTCCCCAGGCATCTTCTCAGGAGACCAGGTGCCCTTAGTCTTAGGGGAAAGTCTGGGTTACTCAGCTAAAGGGCACTAGAGCAAGCGGTTACCCTCCCTGGGAGACTGACGATCCCAACTTCTTATTAATGAATGAAGTTCTTCCCATTTCACACACATTTATCTGAAGAATAATGAATCAAATACATCTTCATACACTTTAAACGCTGCAGTAAGCCCTTTATATGTTTTCTTACCTCGTCTAAGGTGGGATGCAAGGGACTATGAGTAGGTGTAGAGAACATGCTTGCCTTCATGCTGGGCTTCCAGCAGAAAAATAAAGAAGGCTTGGATTCAGTTGTAAATGCAAGAACTGTTGCTGGAGTCACAAGACTTGCCTGTACTTGCTTTTCCTTCATGAATAGGGAGACAGGGACTACTCCCTTTTCCATGTTCTTTTGATGCTAATAAAATGTATACCATGGATATTAAGCTGAAATTTACTCATTAGCACTATTCCACATTTAACATCTCATGCTCCTAGCAAATGTCTATTCCTGTGGCTATTACCACCAGGCCCAACTCCATCCTTCTCTTGACATGTGTTCCACTAAGGCACCCTTGATGATTTGCTGATAAAAAATTTGCTAATATAATAGAATCTATTTGAATGGGCAGATACTGAACTGGTACCAATTTGCCCAGGTCCTTTATCACAGATCATGGTATGGGACATGTTTGGGATTAATATAACACAAAGTGTGTACGGATCCCCCAAGAAGCAGGAGACATAAGATCATATGTACAATAGAGTGATTGTGGGAATATCATGAGGGGAAAAGGGAGGAATCTGGAGAATGCTGGAAGCCTTAGTGCAGCAGAGCCCCATTTTGCTCTTAAAGCTTCCTCGCACAATGAAGAAGGAAGGGTAGAAAATGGGGTGTAGGGATAAGCCCTCCCCTTGGGGGCGGGCTGCCCTCAGGCGTATGTTTTACTGATATATTGTGCTGCGCGCCCCTTCCGCGCTCTCCTGTTTTCCGCTGGCTACTCCGCTGGAACCTTGGTTTCGTGAGTCTGGTCTTGTTATTAAACTTGTTTAAATATCAATTACTGGTGAATTATTAATCCGACCGCTGCAATGGGGTAATATAGATGGATAGGCAGGAAAGAATACCACCCCACACATGTAAAAAGAAAAAAATAGCAGTGGAAAACCATAATTTACCAGCTTCCTTAATGACAGATTCAAGTAGTCAATTATATTAGGAACTAGGACTCCAATATGGCCTGAAGACTCATACTACCATGTTGTGGAGTACTTAATTACTAAGGCAGGGAGATTTTTATGCCTTAATTGCTCTCAGTTACTAAGACAGGGAGATTTCCCTTTCCAATGGAGAAATCTGGTGGGAGTCACAAACCAAAACACCAAACTTTGTGTTATCAGTCATGAGACACTGACATCATATGCCTGCTGGGGAGCAGCATAGCATGTTCTGTGCAGAGTTCTCCCCTCACCAAAACTAAGTTATAGCTCGATCTAAAATAGGAGATATTCAAACTCCAAAACAGTCTACATAACAAACAGCCTAGAGTCTTCAAAGAATGTCAATAACATAACAGACAAGGGAAGAGAGAAACCCTTGAGAGGAAATGAGACTAAACAAATACAAAGCTAACCAAGGAAAGCAACCATGACTTGATGTGAGATTCCCCTATGTATGCTATGAATATGTTTTATTACCATTGGTTAACAAAGAAACTGCTTTGGCCTATGGCAGGGAAGAAAAGAACTAAGCAGGAAAACCAAA